>NW_013665897.1:569322-576930 GCF_000517525.1 Limulus polyphemus
CTTGATAAGTATATGAATGATAAGGGTTGGCTTTAAGATTTTTTTATTATTATTTTAATTTAGTTTAGATGATGGAACAGCCAAGATGGGCCAATAGATCCCATGTTGATCCAACACATTATGTTAATAGATAAGAGTTACTTGAACACATCCATCTTTCAAAGGAATACAATTTTTAAAATCATAGTTAAAAGTCAAAAATGCCAAATTCGTTTTAAATTTTCAATAAACAGGAAATCATTTGACTAAAAAAGTAAACTTGCTTAATGATGCATTATGTCCTAATAAGCACATATAGCTCAACTAGAGTTCCGAACATTGGGCAGAAATAAGTTGGCAGTGAGCTAACCAACCCATCACTTGACTCTCTGAACAACCATCTAAAAACACCAACTCAAGCTCCTGTAGCTTTTCCCACTGTTATGCAAGCCATTCACTCTTTTACAAATTCAATAGAGAAGTAAATATATCCCTGTAAAAAACTTAACTTGGTTAAACAGGAAAACCCCTATATAAACCTATCATTTCTATGATAAAAAATCAAAACTGAACACATAAGGATACTAAACTCTGCTAGGTCTTTAGACCATAAGGTTCAGGCATTCACATGTATCAATAACCGTAGCTAAATCCTTCCTTTCTTTCATCAGACCTATAGTCCTTTCACAACAGAAATTTTCCAAATTTTTATTCCTCAGTTGTGTCGAATCTCTCAGTGCTGAAACAATATAATGCTAGTTCATTAAGACTATTCAGATCCTCTTCAATTAAAAAACATTTGCTGTTGAAGGAAAGGAAGATTCCAAAACTAATTTATTTAAAAACTGAGTGGATTTTCCCTTAAATTCTATCTTTGTTGAAAAAACTGTTTATGAAGAGATTCTGGTGTGTTAAAATATTTAGAAAACTTGTAAAATAGATACCAAGGGCTTTATTCTTCAAAAATCTAAACTGTGGTAAAATCATATCATATTATTGATACTAAAAGAATTACTAATATGATTCCTATTCTTTTCAAAAACGGAATCTGAGAAAGAATCTTACTAGAAAAATACTGGAAACTATTGTCATACATTACTTAGGAAACTGACATTTAATTAACGAGTCTCAAGGGTTTCAGGAAAGTTTTCTTGTCTTACTATTTTATTACAGTTTTTGATAGGGCTTTTGCATTTCTTTAAATGATGCACCCCAGTTAATATTATGTGCTTTGACTTTTGAAAATCATTTGAAAATGTGCCTCACAAGACATTAGTTACATATATAGACATGTAATAATGGAAAAGTTAAGAATTAGATAGAAAATTGGGTCAATGGTTCAAAATAGATGATATAACAGAATTTTTTTCAACTGGGTTGATGTAATTAGTAAGGTCCCTTGGTTGCCCATCATGTCAAAAACCTTGGTTGCTTCTTAGACAATATTTTTTTTTAATTTTCTGAGAATATCAAAATGCTTGAAAGATTTGATCCTTCTGGGAAAAGTTTTCCTCATTCAAAGAGATCTTTACAGAATGTTGAAAATGAGTATCAACAGAAGAGTATAATTGTAGAAGTACCATTTGTCTTAACATACAGAATGTTATGAACCATATAGGCCTAACATCAAAGATTTAAGACATCACTATTTTATAATTCAAAAGTAAAATGACAGTAAACCATATTAAACATATTTATTCTTATTATGTATTTTTTAAATTGTTCAATTACAAGATATTGTAACTTAAATAGTTGTGTGTGTATGTTTATAATATGCACTGTTGGCAAGGGCAGCATGGGTAAAAGGGGTAATTTTTTCTACAGTTACATTTGTCTTTTTAATACTGAAAAGTGTAAAGGTATACAATCTACATATGAAAATTAGGAAAGGACACATTTGAGTTGGAGGAAACTTGATATTGGTGCATAGAAAAATTAATTAAAGGACTAGTAATTAAGATATTAAACAATAAAAAATGACAAAACTTTGGTCATTTTTTCTATGGGAAGTCTGTCTCAATGATGAAATAAATGGTAAAAATATAAGTCTGATTATTAAAAGTAAGAGAGGTTTAAACTATTATGTTTTTTTAAAGGCTAGATGGAAACTTTTTCTTTGGTGCTCTTTAATTTTTAAGTTAGGTTAATTGATATGTAGTTTGTGCTGTTAGTTTGAATTATTTTAAAATTTTGCTGAAGAGGTAATGTATGTGATAGGCAATACTTAAGTTGTATTAATTATTTTCTTTGTCTTTCTGTCACCTTGCTTTTTCTTATGTTCATATACCTAATTAGATTGTGAAATCAACTTTACGTTTGAAACACAGAGTACAAAATATAATTTTAATAATTATTATGTAAATCCATATATTTTTAATATTACTTTTTAGTTCTAGTATCAACTATTAATCACAACGACCAACTTAATTCTTACCAATAAAAACACAAAAATTATGTTTCAAATAATGTTTGGAATTATTTGGTTATAAAAACTTAGTTCTGCTCACCAAATACTTATCCCTTCCTTTTCGTCTTTCAACTCATTTGGTTGAGTCGGCTCCGTCATTTTCTCGCCGGTACGTGCCATATTTGCAAAGCGAGCCAAGAGGCGTTCGCAACGTCACCGCAAAGAATTATCAAACTGCTTTCAAACAACGCCAAATACAGTCGGCCGAGAACCAACATCCAGTAATATTTACACTAAAAACCGTTTTATTGTTTATGATAACTTTTGAACAGCTATGAATTAAAAATTAACTGAAAATAAATAAAAAATAATACAAAATCATTAAAGCTAATAAAAATGTTGCACATTAATCTATTTATTTACTGGTTTATAAATGTGCTACAAACACACTGAACTTTGATCATTACAATCTTTAACTCTTTAGACTTTATTTGAAGTCCCCCAGTTGGCCAGCTGTAAGTCTATACAGACTTGCAACGCTAAAATCTGGGGTTCGATTCCCCGCGGTGGACACAGCAGGTAACCAATGTGGCTTTACTATCAAAACACAAACAAACTTTATTTGAATAATGATTATTTATATATTCTTCCTTACTTTAAAAAATAAACTTCAAAAAACAATAATTCTTACATAACTAAGCATCTCTCGTTTTGAGTGTGAGAGTAAGAACCGCGTGCTGAGAGAAAACATAATATTGTCAATTGCAAAAAATAAAACCTTCCACTCATATACACGTGTGGTATTCTGAGGTAAATCAATTAGATGGATGGACCAAAAATTTAGGAGGGATCTATGTTAGATAATTGCACTAAATTCTACACAACATTGTAAAAGTGAAAGAAATCTTTATTGTATAAATAAAACAAGAAACGCAATGCGCGTACCTACACAGATGTTGGGAGGTTCTTTCTACTAGAGGGTGTTTCGCTCTGCCGACTACCTTCTCTCGATATTGGTTTCTGAGGAACCAAACACAATGATCTCCAAAAATCAACTCCTCTTCGTTGACTGTCTAGTAAAAACTGAACAAAGAAAGCAAGCTCGTCGAATTTAGCATGCAAACTCACTTTCTTTGTTTATTGGACGACATCACCTCGTGACCTTTGTTTCTTGACATCATAGGTCAGCTCTCACTTTCAGTCAACATTAAAATCGGCTAGCAAAGGATGTTCTAGTGCTAATCCATCTAACACAGATATTCCATACAATACTGAAATAACCTTGTGACCAGAGAAGACGTCATCTTCTAAAGAGAGCAAAGAAATGAAGAAACTAAAACAAGTAAATCTTAGCGACTTTCTGGATCACGTGCTGCTGCCATGACATTACATAAACTATGTAACTGAAGAAAAAATAATAAAACACATATAATGCTACAGAAGATAAGAAAGCCCGTGATATATATACCCACGTATCATACATGTATTATTGCAATCACTATCCATCCAAAAGAAAGGTAAAGCAGTACAATAATTGCCCTCTTTTTTTTAGAGCCGAACATACTATTTTAAAATAATTTTAAAGGGGGTAATAACCCATTTTATGTGGCATTGGTTGTTGTAGTATGCAAATATTATTGTTAAATGTAACCTTTTCATCACTCAGGAAATGCCAATGCTTATTTAGATAATTTTTAAATTTTCAGTACAGGTATTATGTACTTAAGTGTAATGTTACAGTCACTGTAAACTGTATTAAATCTTGCCCTCATTTATGGGCAGGATTAGTGCATGTGCTAAATGGCAACTAAATTTACTAGGTACAATTCAAATTTAGTTTATGTTAGAAATTCCCAGAATACCACATCAGGAGACTATTCTCAGTATAGTAAAAAAGTGAATCCAGATTCCCTACTGCCTTTACTGTCTATTTCTTCATACGTCCACTACACTAAACGTCGTGAAAAAGAAATAAAGGCTCATCGAATCTGCAAAACACACTCGGCTATCCTTCGTGTAGCTTTACACGAAATTCAAAAACAAACAGACAATACAGAAAGTTCTTAAAATTTCTATGCAGTTAAAGAGAAGGCTATATATAAGTTTGATAAAACAAGACTTTTAGTGCACCCAACAAAACAACAAAATGATTGTATATGAATGCCTAAGACACTCTTTACCATATGATCAATTTCTCTGGTAAGGCATTAATAAATTTTGAGGATGACTTCACTCAATAATCACTGAGACTATTCAGCACAGGATACATTGCAATCTGAGGGTCGCGGGCTCGAATCCCCGTCCCACCAAACATGCTCGTCTTTTCAGCCGTGGGGGCGTTATAATGTGACGGTCAATCCTACTATTCGTTGGTAAAAGAGTAGCCCAAGAGTTGGTGGTGGGTGGTGATGACTCTAGTCTTACACTGCTAAATTAGAGAGAGTCGACCGCCTGATCCACCTGGCCATGCCGGGCCGTTCTCTATAGTCATTCATACGTGATAATTTTATTATTTTGTTAACTGCAGTAAAAGTGTTGGTTAATCAAACTTATGTTTGCCATTCTCATTAAATTTTAAGAACTTTCTGTTTTGTGGACTAAACACTTGTTTATTTGATTTCAGTTATCTTTGAATATATCATCTAAAACCAACCAATATTTGTTCAAAAGACTGACCAAAGAAAAGTTGACAAGATTATTTACTAGTTTAGTTAACTTATAGATAGAAATGAATGAAATAGAGCCCATGCCACCCAAGATTTGCTCTTCTGTTTTAATGATACTAGATGGTTAGATATACCCAGGTAAATCAATCAAATGTTAGGAAAACATACTTATTTGTAAACTTATTAAAATACTTTGAAACAAAAAAAATCAGGTGGAATTATTTTATTGTTGCATTCCAGCTGTGAGCTATTATATAAATAAGTGAGTGGTGCATATTATCAATACCTGTTTTGCAACCATTGCTCTTCTATTTTGGTTCCATGCTGTTACATATAAATACATTTGGTGGAGTCAATATAGGGATTTGTAGTTTGGGTAAATAATCTTTACAGTATCTCAGTATTTCATTTTTTATTTATCTTGTTAGTTTCAGTTTTACATGGAAGGAGTAACAAATATATATACATGAAATGTTACCAAAAGAGGCCAGAAAAAATACAAAAATCCTATAATCCAAGCCCTTTCGATAGGTAGAACTTTCTTCAGCAACAGCAAACTGAGAATGACCAATTAAAACTCAACTTTATTTAGTCATTCCCACTTTACCCCTGATGAAGAAATATTCATCTTCCAAAAGCTCTATGGTTATAGGTTTTTTAATTTTTGTTAAGCTGTTTTTTAACCTACTTAATCTCAATATAATGAATGTCATTGAAACAAATATCATACATAAATACAAATTACAAGGTTAAAACAAGGTATATGGTTTGGATATTTTTCTTTAAATGAAACCATTGTAAACTGGTTTCAGACCACAGAATGGCGCTAATCCCACTGTAACTTACCAATTACAATCCTTTAGACTCTCATTTGTATAGCAGTCAGCATTAAAGTACCTGTACACCATATGTTACTAACTGAACATCTGAACTGTCAGGAACCAAGTTGACTTTGCATTTTTAATGTCCATTTTTACTGAAAAAGATGAAATGTCTTACTCAATTTACTTATCATGATTTTTAGCTAACCTTCTTAACCTGAAAAATCTGACATCATCATGAAGGACTGCGTGACTTTGTCAGTCTCTCTAAGACCACAGACTAGCTACTAAATATTCAGCTGTGGATGAGGAACCTATTATTGTTGAGAAGATCCTCTTATTTCCAAAATCTCCAACTACAGCAGAGCCAGTAACATTGGCAAAGCATTTTATTCCTTAATATTAATAGAAATGGAACAATATTCACCAGTTCCTTCGAATAGTAGTGTACCAAATCCAGCCTGTTGAAGGTCCAATAATCACCAACAGCCACACAGATAGCAGACCAAAAATCTCTGTCGTTGATTTTCATGTCCAAAGCACACCACTACTATCTGCTGGCTTTTCACAATTCATCAAAAGTACAAAGACTATGATTTCCCATTACCCATTTCAACAGTCCAGTTGTGCACAGATCTACAGACACTGCATCCGACAACCTGATTAGTGTGCCTTCATATGGAATAACAAGAATACCCATTTAATTCTAAAGCTACTTGAGGTATGTTGTGGCTGAATGGGAAGTATGACTGGAAGCATTATCTGTTGGCCTGGTTTCCAGACAGATATCCTTCTTGATTATATTGTGTACTATTTCCTGCAATTTACCTTTGTGATCATGGATTCTCAACCGTTAAAAGATGCCTCACTTTGCTTGTCACAGCTGGGGTATAACTTGTTACAGGCCTCTTTCTGAATTGTTGTAGAGCCCCAAGTTCATTCATATTCCTTTGTGTTTCAAAACCACTAAGTACAAGGGATAATATGTCTTGGAAATTCTAAATCTCCGATCTGACCAAATCTTTATGACCTAAATATATGAACATTCGGCATAGAAAATACCTTCTAAAAATGATCGATTATTAGCGGCATCGTACTACCTATGTAACTACAAGCAATGTCAAAATGTTATTCTGATACATTCCACTATAACTTTGTATTGGTTTGGGTTGTCACGTGACTTGATTATTTCAATATCGTTGTAATATGACATACTCAATCCTGTTTATTCAGTTCATACAATGTTTTATTGAATTTAATTCATTTGGGATTTTGCTGTATGCAATTCCTTTCATGTCATGTTTTATTTACTGTACTCCGTGTTGTATTCATTTCTCTATTGCATTCAGTTTCACCTGGTTTCAAGTAATGTTTACCCAGTTTTATGTCACTTTTAATTTTGTATTAGATACAGAGTTCAGTTTCATTTTACATTGTAATATGTTCATTGTAGGTCATATTTTTATTTAGTTCTCTATTTTTACGATCCTCAGTTTTATTTATTATGTATTACACCTTACCATGAGTTTTAAAATAGCACATAGACCACTAATGTCTGTCTTATCCCAGCTAGCATGATAAGTCCTGGTATTGGTTGAAAGGCTTCGTCAACACTGAATATGGGAGATGTAATGTGGTTGACATATTATTACATTCTTCTTTGCTTTTACTCGTAAGTTCTTAGGATTATTTGTGTATTATATGTGGTTCTATTTAATTTTAGTATTTCTTATTT
>NW_013665897.1:577664-587222 GCF_000517525.1 Limulus polyphemus
TCCAGCTCTGCCGCGCGAGTAAAGAAATTGGGGTATAGCCATTCTTCACATATTAAACCATACCGATGCGGTAACTATCCAATATCAAGGACATATTTTTGTCTTTCTGTGGACGCTCGTCCTTCTAAGTAAGTTGACTGATCCAAACCAATCTTGGCATTGTAATGTAGTAGTCTAAAAGCAAACCAAATTTATATTAAACTTTCCTATATATTGATAAATATTTTATAGAATAAACCCTATATCCTACTGCAGTAGCTATTGTAAATAGCTGAATTTGAACAAAGCTCACACCACAACAATATCCTACAAGTCAAAGATTGTAAATAAACTTTTCAGCATTTTGACGTGTACCCCATAATAACCAAAATATACAGTACTAAAATATCAACTAGAATGCGGAAAGCATCTTGTCTTTGTCGGTGTTTGGTCGTTATGAGCAACCTGGGAGGGTCAGGTTCAATTCAGACCTCTTCCTTTATTACTGTTTATAAACTTCGAAATGCTACGAAGTTATCCAATAAATTAGGTCTTGAACACTGCAAGTATTACTTTGGACAGTTACTTGTAATGGATTGAAACTATTCTCTCTCTCTCTCCAAAACTAAATAGCTCTTAATAATCTATCCGACTGTTTCATTTCAACGTTCCTTACTTCACAGGTCGGATTTGCCCAGAGTGACTAGCACTACCCATTTGACTGATCATTCTCATTCAAACATACTGTAATCTCTAGATATCACCTGACCTATCACAGAAAGATACTGCTATCTACATTCTTGCAATTTATGCGGTGTTACAGCAATATCTTCCATGGGTAGAACAGGTCTGACTTCAATAAAATGACAACGAACGAATGTAGCTAGAACAACGCCAACTTAAAGACTTTCTTGACCACGTGTTGTGAAAACTGCGCATAATCATAATTAAATAACTACTAAATTTAAAATAATACTATATTAATACAAGAAGGCAGAAAACGCATGATATGTTTCTATACCACAATCATACGTAACCACGAAAAGGTTTATTATGGAATATTTTTCAAAGGTTTTTTCAAATATTTTGGCACAGATGTTCTGCATTCCGTTTTGAATCAGATTTACGTAATTATAAACTTGCTTTAATCCCCTCTCTTTGGGCTAAGATTACACATCACAGTGGTCATTCAAGAAAGCCTGTACTGCTTCGCCAAGCTTTTGTATAATCTCTACCCTAGTATTAATCATATCTAAGTGGAGGAGTGGTGTTTCCAACTTCGTATGAACTAAAAGTTAACATCAACTTGAGTATATACTATGGCAATAATAATTCATGTATGTAATCTAGAATAGTAGGTCATCACACTAGGCGTTTGTATTGACTTGAAAGTACGGCAGACACGCAATTTGTTCTGTGTTCATTGAATGAAATACTTCTGACTACATCAGCCACAGAAGTCATTCCATAGCTACCGAAGCACTCCAGCTTTACCAAAATCGCAGCATACTTAATATATGCAAAAAATACTTTTTGCTTTTTTTTATACTTACGTTTGAGTTATCCATTTGTTGTTCGTTTTCATTTTATTCTTTCACAAGCAGACCTTCTCGAACATAACTGTATTATAAACTTGACGTTTCACCTTAGAATACCACAAGTAGTGAAGGTACCTAAACAAGTCAGTAGTTTGAGGGTTAAACCAGAAATATCAAACTTATGTACGATGTTTTACTTACAACCCCTATTCTTCAGCGTTTGAAGGGCAGGCAGTACAAGAGAGAACAAAGAACTAGTTTTTTAGTACTAAAAATTGTTATTGAGAAACCAATAACAAACATTTGAATGGGGTTCTTACTATATTTCTTAATTAGAAAGATACTTAAGTACAAATTGGTGTATTCAGTTGAAAAGTGTTAGTTTTTCAGCAATACGATATTGTACACAACATTCTATTTCTTCGCCAATTCTTGGTTACTGATGAGGTAGTCGTCCTTTATAGCCAGTCAAACCCATAAAATGAGTTTAAATAAAAATATAATCCCAACCTAGTTACTTTTATTTCATCTTAAAATGACAAACACAACACTAGCAAAGCTTATAGTTTTTCCTATAAAAAAAAACAAAATTAATATTGTTGTGCTTTCCAAGTGCAGAATATTACTTCTTACAAACAGTTTTTAATCAACAAAAAATTAATACCAGAAAGCCTCATCATGCACATATACTAATATTACATGATAGAATAGCATAAATTCAACATAATAATTCTATTAAGACAAATAACCACAGACAAATCAAAGCAAGGTCATGAAATTTATTTCACAAGAACTTATATTTATATATATCTATTTACAACAGATTCTAAGTGATGCAACAGTAGCAGTCTCTCAGTCTTTTTGTTTAAAAGACATTTTAATTGACTTCACTTACTATGAGAGCTGAATAATCACAGGACTTTTTTTTTTACAATTAACACAAACTAGAATGCACCTTCTTCAGCAATGTTTACAATCTACAAAATATGTTTGTAGGTTATATTCAGCATCACAACCAGGCAGTAGTGCACTGGAGGAAAATTGTTACATAAAACCTCAAATATATACACACACACACACACACTATTCAAGCTTGGAGTATATGTAGAAAACACTAACCTATGACAGGAAAGGCTGATCTTTTACCTAATTTTTATTCTTCTACCTTTGATCTAGTAATTTCCTAGTATTTTTTCTGTGTTGTCTTAAAAAGTAATATTACAAAATGATATTATTTTTCACTATGCATCTCATACCTTAAAATCTAACTATAGTTAAAAATGTCTACTTAAACCAACTAAACTATAAAGCCACAAACTTTTTGGAAAGAAGACTGTTACACCTTCTAATTTCCCAACCAAATGGTGTGATTAGGTTGTTTTTTCTTTTAACTTACATTTTATAAATTAAATCTGCAGTCCTTCCAAGACATTTAGTATGGGAATAAAGAAATAAAACTGTGATCCTTATTTCTTGGAAACAATAAAATGAATTTTATTAACCAAGGATACAGACACAATTTCCAGACTCTACCTACAATTACCTAATAGAGTAATGGATATTTTTTTAGAAATATTTAATCATTGGTGTGACAAATAAATCTCAAAAAAGTTGTTTTCCTCACTGTGGGAAAATATTACAATTCTAAAATGACTTTTAAAACTTGAAGAGTAAATATTATGTAAATCTAATTCTTTATATTACTATCTAAAAGTACCAAAGTAAATATATAATACGAAAATTTTACAAATAAATAATACCAGAACTTTTTCTTTAAAATAAAAAGAAATAAAACTGATAACAAGAACAATAAAACCTAACATACCAGTGTCCTACAGAACACAAACATGGATTAAGTATAAATAAACATACACTCTTAATCCATTTCAGTTGCTGCATAAATAATAAGGAATATGAGTAACAACTCTTCATTTTAAATCAAGAAATATTTTTACATTTCACATTATGCTCATAGCAAACATATAATTTTCCTTCAGAAAAATATAAAAGTATAGTACATTAACAAAGAAGTCAATATGTTCTAAATCTATAATCAATTTAACAGAATATGTTCCAATATAAATACTTCATGTTTTTTGTATGTATCTATCAAGTGTTTACATATCCTGCATGATTGGTTAGATCACTGAACTACCATAAATAACATGGTAGCCCTTCAGACTTACTTCTCAGTGGAGCTTGCTAGATTGCCACTTTCTCTCTCTGTTTTCACTATAAGTGATTTCCCATTTTTATCCTGAGTAATTCAAAATATTACAAATGCATGATTATTGTCATTATCAAAAATATAAAAGAAATTTTTGAAAAAATCAATGTATCTTGCTAATGCTATTCGGATTTTCACCAACCCCAAAATTCAAGACAAATCTGAACTAACACTAGCACATCTTTTAACTTGTGCTTCATCTGTTTGCCATTCAAAAGTACATCTGTTGCTACACTACCAAACAGCAAAAGCTTACAAGTATTTTAGGACATTACTTTATAAGGGACCACATAAATTACCTCAAAGTGCTAAATATATAGCAGCAAAGGCTAAAATTTTAAAAGTCAAAATTGCAACTTCTAAAAATACACATGACCATTTGGTTCTAAAAAAACATTTCTTTTATAAAACTGAAGCAATATCAATGCAGAGTACCCCATATTGGTCTAATGAGTTAATTACAAAAAGGACAAAATATTATCTTTTGAAGCTGTCAGTTAGAGAAAAGACTGAATATTAGCAAACTGGCAGGAAGAATTCTTAATCTGTTTTATGAGAATATGTACTTATAGAAGAGAAGAGTCAGGAGTAAAAAACATGACATATATCAAGGGAGACAAAGAAATTACCAAGTGAAAAGATACATATCAAAAAATTAAAAACTATAAAGCTATGTATCAAAACTGTTTTAAGAGTTTAGAATTAAACAGTAGATAAATTTGTGGAATAAAAAGTTCAAGCAATGAAACAGAAAACTCTTTGGCAGCTGCAGATTTGATGAAACTTAAGAGCTTTAGAGATTCAAAATTGGGAAAAGGGCCACAGTTTGACGAAAAGCAGTACCACCATGTTCTGGTGACTAATCATCAGCTTCAGTTTCCAATCACCAAATTGTCACAATTTCTTAATTGCTCTTCATCTTCAGATCAGCCATACAAACATGCCAGTTTTGAAAGTTACATCACATTTTGTCCTAACATGCCATACAATGTTTGATAATTTCTCAGTTTTACTACAAGTGTTTTATACTAGAAGACAACCATGTAGTGGTAAAACCATAAAATACTTTTGGCAGAGCAAGGACATGTTAATTTATAGATGACAAATTACAATTTATTCTTAAGAATGATATCCTTAAAATGAATAAATTTCTTATTCTTATGTAGGATTTGAACACAAATGTGACTAATATATGTGGACAGATATAAAGGATTTGAACACAAATATGAATAATATATGTGGACAGATATAAAAGATTTGAACACAAGTGTGAATAATATATGTGGACAGATATAAAGGATTTGAACACAAATGTGAATAATATATGTGGACAGATATAAAAGATTTGAACACAAGTGTGAATAATATATGTGGACAGATATAAAGGATTTGAACACAAATGTGAATAATATATGTGGACAGATATAAAAGATTTGAACATAAATGTGACTTATATATGTGAACAAGTTCTGCAGAGGTCTGAAACTTCTTTTTAACATATTATGATTATTTTTGTACAAATATAATACTGTTGGTTTATTAAGCACCTCAAACTAAGATTTTGGGGTAAACAGCTTGTTCAACATTTTACTGATATTACTATCAATAAAACAGCTGTTAAATTCAAATACAAATTATTTACTTCACATTATATGGAATAATCAGTTATAATCCTGTCAGCATATGTTCCCAAGAACTTTTACAAGATTTAATCTATATGCTGTAGGAAAGTATCAATAAGAGCTCATAACCACAAAAAAAACTTGGTTTATGATAGGCACCAACTTTTAAAACTTTTTTGCTGATTATATATACTAAATTGGCCTATCTTTAAATCGTTCCAGATGTTGAATAACTGAACTGCTAAGATACATTTTGAATAATAGAGATGAAGGGTTAAATGGAATACAACAAGGATTTGACGAAAAGATAAAATATGAATATATGAGACTGAGAGATCGGCTTGCCAACAGAAAGAGGAAAGTTTAAAATACTGGTATTTTTAATTGATTTTTTATTTCACTAAAATATGTTTAACTTTATAAAAGTTTTCTCTCAGGTTGGATTTTACCCACATTTTTTGTGAAGTTACACCTACAATAATTAAATATCTATATGAAAGTTTAGTGAAATCAAGGTTCCCTCCTCTATTTTATTTTTAAAACATCATTTATGACTTCAGAATGTATTTCAGAATACCTGTTTCTCTAAATTATCAAATTTCATAACATTTTAATGAGAAAACCTAGTTCAACTAAAACTTGACTAAGTCCAGGTACACGTAGTTGTGAAATTATAAGATTAACTGGATGATCAGTTATACTTTATAAAATAATTTAGAAAGGAGTACTAATTAGAAATTAGTGTGTCTTTTAGAAAAAAAAAAACTTGACTGATTTGGAAATTTGAAACAAAAGACTTTTCCTGCTTCCAAAAAATTGAAAACACTAGATATTCTGGGATGTGATAGTAAGAAACAACATGTTTTCATAACATATTTAAATAGCCAGCTATAAGTAATCCCAATGACTGGGTTTCTGCAGAACAATTTTTTTTTTGTCTTTTCCATCTGACTGTATCTGTTCACCATATTCTGCCTCCTTACGGAGCTGTTTCCTAACAAATAAGTGTCTCAACAACATATCCTGTACATTTACATTAAATACCTTTCATTGATATTTACAAACAAGAACTGTCTGTCCATGTTTAAGTACAAGTTATGTGGAAGAACTCTGATGTTGTGGGTGAACTGGTAGAGAAGCCTGTTGGTGAGGTGTAACTCCTACACTGGATGTTAAAGCATGGTGAGACTTAGAGGTAACATTAGAACCAGGCTGGGAGAGTTTACTTAGAGTTTCTTGAGAAGCATTAGCTTTTAATATTCCATTTTCATATTCAAGTTGGGAAATCTTTTCCAGAAGTTCTCCAATCTTCTCTTTCAGTACATCTACTTCTTCTCTCACAGCAAACATCAAGTGACTCTTCACAAGGTCCTAAAATTTAAGTACAATTAGTTGTTGTCAATATAGAAATAACACAATTCTTAGTACAGACAAAAGAGAGAGACGTGATAACCTTGTATTTCAAAGAGTGACCTAGATTACAGTTTTAAAAATTCTTGCTATCTTCTAAAACAGATAGTTAGGTTCCAGGGGCTTGGGAACTATTTAAATTCCTCGAAGAGGGTATAGAGATATGCTTTATTATTTTAAAAAACAAAAACAAATTAAAGATTTAATAGTTGAAAACTCTTACAGACACTGTTGTTTTTTACCCACCAATGTGAGGTCTCAATCAGTTGCTTGTCTTGCTTACTCTTAAGGCTGACATTGATTTTGGAACCAAGTGTTTAAAGCAACGTAAAGCTGTTGCTTTGATTTTCAAGAAGAAAACAATGTTTCTTAAGTTAACAAGTAAGTCAATGCTAGTTTAAGTCTTTCTTTTAAAGATTACATCATAATTAACAGACTGGCAGTTGGTAAAATCAACATAACATCAAGTATCTTTTATTCTATATTTGTTAATGTTCTTTTTCTATTTCCATATTTACTAAAACTTCTAATTCTATAAGATCATCTACTTAGAAAATAAAAATGATTAAAATCCTGAACACATTCCCTAAGTCTGCAAATCTTAAAACTACAACACAAGTTTGTATTATTTAATTTGTAAGCAAATCAGGAATCTAATTTTTAAATACCTGAAGCACTTCTTACTATCAATACAATAATTATTTAAAATTTTGTAACATATAGCGTTACTGAAGATATTTAGGTTATTTTAACTGTACAGGGGGAAGGAAATATTCTCCTGCTGAAGTTCTTTAAAGCAACAGCACAACAACAACAGTTACTAGGTGCTTTCACTGCCTTATTCTGCAGTGCTACAAGAAGAACATTTGTACAGAATATTTTTTATGCTAATACATCTAAAACTAAATCATAGTTCACTAACCTGTGGGGGGTTTTCCAATTATTTGTCTGAATCTTATTAAATTTTTTGACTTAAAATAGACCAGCATGCATCTTTAAAAAAAGTAAATTAGTTACTGTTGTGTCTTAAATGGATTTTATAATATGAAAAGATGTAGATGGAGATTTACCATGGCTTGTTCGATCTTACTGTCTATGGCTACAGTGCTAGATCCTGTTGATGAGCTAGAAAGAGACAAATTTGAAAGTCATTACATTATTCCTATTGATCAAACATATAAAAAAAGTTGTGCTCAGAAAGAAAATTTAATTCTCAAAGAAATGACTACAAACTTTTCCATCTAAGTAAATCATGAAATGTTTTACAACACAATATGTTGAAAAGTTGATTAATTACATACAAATTAAAAACAAAATTATACAACTACAAACATAATGTGTAGCATAAGAACACGTTAAAGGCAACACTGGTGGGTAAGATTTGAATGTATATGTGTGTGTGTGTGTGTCTGCATGAGCATGGGAAAGTGTCTTAACGAAATATTATACTACTAGCAACAACTTTTGTGACATTTCAAGGAAACTAAACTTTTCCACAAATACAAAATGTAACAGGCTTTAATGTCATAAATTAAGAAGCCACCAATAAAGTTAGATTTCATACCAGAACCCTTTGTCTCCAATATATATTGATCCTTATAATATATTTACCTTCACAAAACACAAACACGGTCTTAACAACAAAATTTAAGTCATATTTGAAAGAGCTGATACAAAAGAGTATAGTGGCAACATATGGAGAAGAGTTAGCCATTTAACAGAAAACTAAAAATCAAATTATTTATTTAAATATAACTTTCCATTTTTGGCACATTACCAACAAATCCAATCTAGCATGTTATGGAAATTCTAAAGAAATTGCTCTTCAAAAATATTACCCTTTCAGAGTATGTATTTATCTCATTTTTTCCAGTTCTAAACAAATAACAGAGGCCTGTGATGGTTTTATCATCTTGAAACTTTTACATGTTCTACAGTAATTCCTGTACACTGAATTCGAAAATGATATCCATTTTTCTCCATCACGTACATATTTTTCATAAAACGTCATACATACTTTTACATAAGTGATTCATTTTCATTGAAATCTGGACACATTTTGTTATGCTTAAAATGTTGACAACTACTGGCTGTAGATTTCTCTAGACCAAGCACAATGTGAGAGTCTTATCGATCATTCTAGAAACACACCGCTAGAATACAAACTGTTAACAGGCCGCATGACACGACATATCTGGATAGTATTTGTTTGTGCATGCACTTTGACATTATTTTTCTCTTTTCAATAATATATTTTGTTGCTATGGCAACAAGAGATTGTGTCAATGACCCAAACATATTCATTTTAGTGGTACACAAATTATGAGAAAGAGTTTATACCATACTTTTCGCAAGAAAGTTCACTGGTTTATTGCAACAATATTGCTGAATTATTAACAATGCTAGGAGCTGTAGTCCATGAACTAAGTGAGTGGCAATTGTTCACTGATTCCTCCAAAAGAACTCTATGCATCTGTTCCTATTGCTCATTCGGTTCACTTGAAGGAAACGTACAAAAATCTCAAACTTCTTCTTAATAAGTTCAAATACAAAGAATATGGTTAGCTACTTTGTGGAGACTTAAAGTCCTTTGTATTTTGTTGGGTCAACAATCCGGTTATACAGAGTTCCATGTTTTTTATGTGATGGGACAGCAGAGCACATAATCAGCACTTGATAAAGAAGCAATGGCCATGCAGAGTCAGCCTGAAACCAGGATCGAAAAACACTGAATGTGAAAGTTTGGTTGACACAAATAAAGTCCTATTTCCTCCACGTCACA
>NW_013665897.1:587752-609603 GCF_000517525.1 Limulus polyphemus
AATGGCCATGCAGAGTCAGCCTGAAACCAGGATCGAAAAACACTGAATGTGAAAGTTTGGTTGACACAAATAAAGTCCTATTTCCTCCACGTCACATAAAATTGGGCTTGATGAAGCAGTTTGTAATGGCCTTAGACAAAGATAGCAACTGTTTCAAGTACCTATGTGGGCAATTCCCAGCTCTTTCAGAAGTGAAACTTAAAGAAGGGATTTTTGTTGAACCTCAGATTAGGAAATTGACTTCAGATGAACAGGTGGAAAGGACAATGAGGAAAGTTGAAAAAGAAGTGTGGATTGCCTTTAAAGATGTTATTGACAAATTTTTAGGAAACAACAAGGTTCCAAATTCCGAAAATATTGTCAATAACATGCTCGATAAATTCAAAGAGTTGGGTTGTAATATGAGCTTGAAAGTTCATTTTTTACACTCACATATTGACTATTTCCCTGAAAATATCATTGCTGTGATGGAAGAACATTGGGAAAGGCTTCATCAAGACATCAGGGAAATGGAGAGGAGGAATCGGTGAAGGTGGAACAGCAGCATGATGGCTGATTACTGCTGGTCATTGAAACGAGATGCTCCAGACACAATACATAAAAAATAGACCACAACACGTAGTTTGAGACTAAAAGACGAAAAGTAAACAAAAAATTCAGGATGAATGAGGATGCATATTCATTTGACATCAATGTTCTTCCCTTTTCTTCAGTTTGTTTGTATTTTTGTTAATAAACATAATAATAAAAAATGTTCATTGTGGTAAATGAAATAATAATTTGATCTAAACAAGTTTTTTTTTTAAATTCCCGATTTGTAAAAAATCCTTACGTGATAGAAAAAAAAGAATATTATTTTCGAAATCTGCGTAGCTTAATTATGAAAAATCCATTATTAAAACTGAAGCAACTTTTATGAAGTTTAAATTCGCAGTCCTGTGTAATCTACCATTCACTCCTACGTTTAAGCTATACGCCTCAACTTCGGCTTTAAACACATACGGCACAAGCAGTAAATGCTATAGACAAAAACAGAATTTTTTGAAGAAATTACATCACTCCGTTACTAATAAAGGTTAAGAACACTAGAGATCGGAGACATAAGTTTAACAACCTCATTTTGATTGCTTCTAACGGCTACTACGCACATGAAAAGGTGCATTCACACTACAAATGCGTACAGATACAGACGGTTGTAACGCTATAAGCTCAAGGTCATTAAAAAGGAGATAACTTTCTCTATGATCTCGAAAATGTTTCTCGTTACAAGTATACTGGAAATCATTTGTTAAAACAGGGCCTCGCAAGACTTTCAGCTTTCGAGTTGCTTTAATTAAAAATAATATCAGATGAGAATTACGTCAACTAAGATAGAGCGCAAAATCATGGGGTAAATTATAGTCGTGGCTTTTAATTAATGTTTGTTTGTAACTAAGCACAAATCTACAAAATGGGCTATCTGTGTTTTGCCCATCACGGGTATCGAAACCCGGATTCTAGCGCTGTAAGTCCGCAGACATGCCACTGGGGGGCTTTTATTAATGAACACGACTGAACAAAACAAAAACGTAATAAAAACTAAATGGTATCTAGCATGTTTTAAAACTTTTAGTGGAAAAATTATATATTATGTTTAGACAAAAAATATACGATACTTGCTTAGAAACTAGTAGTCATAATAAGAACACATAACAAGTCTGATAATCTTTTATCTTCATGCGTGATTACACTAAAAACATTCACAAGCGGCATCCAAATTGTTTTTGAATATGCGAAGTATTGATTATAAACAACGTAGGTACATTAAAAACAAAGATAAATCCACCAAAGCATATACATTTCTTTTTCATTGAAGAACCTAGATGCATATGTAAATCATGTTGATGAAAAACATGTATATATATGTATATATATTAAACATGGTACTTCTCGTAGAAGTAGTTTTCGTTACGCTTAGTCTAGTGTACCTAAGCAACAACCTTTTAAAAGCTCTACTAGATTTCTCAAAAACTGTGGTATTATCTGGAACGTAGAATTAAAGAACACATGTCAATGTATAGGTATATTTCTTGGAAAAGCTATAATGGCTAAAAAGAGCTTATTGTTTTTGATCATAAAGGAAAAAGTGTTGTTCAGTATATGCGTAAAGTGTGAAAAGACAAGTCAACAGATAAAATAAGTTGCTTAGCACCCTTAATACTCCTACACGGTACAGATAAAAAACAGTAAATTCGATGTTATAAATTTTAAACATACTGTTACGTCTCTGTTCGTTAGTTAATTTTCCGTAAATTCGTTCCGACGAAACTTTAGCGACACAAGTCCTTTCTTAAATAAAACTGGTTTATTCTTTCTGAATATAACTATGCGATACACTTAATTTCAACAGTCGCGCTATAACAACAAACTTCTCACGTGCTCAAGTTCAATAATACTCAGTTTAATTATTCCTTGTTCCGTCACGTTGTGACCATCTTATATATACCAACTACCCCCAATCTAGTAGTCTCCCGATAATTCACGAAGGTTCGAGAAGTACGTGGCGCGATACTAGTCACGTGACCTCGCTGACACAACAATAGTAAATTAGTTTAAAAGGAGTCAATATCAATGTGAAAAACAACTCTTGTGGTCTACAAGAAAACTAAACATGATTCAAAATACTGTTAATATTTATTTTATAGAAATACACAAACTTTTTCCGTTATAGTGAAAAACAAAACATAAAATTCTTATGCCCAAAACTTATCTGGAGAATATATATATATATCAATATTTCCATTTATCAGATGGCGAACAAAGACATTACGATTTCTTTTCCTATATCAAATCGAGGTACTGAATGACACAGAAAGTTTGTTTACATCAAAAAGCATACAATTTCAATTCGCGTAAGATATGTGTTGACTGCATATAATATTTATTTTCCAATATTTTTCATTCTATCATATGGATGAACCTCTGCCGTAGCCGTAGATCCGTAAGGACATGTATTACAACAGACTGATCATTTAACCTTTTACCTCTTTCTTCCCTACTCTGCTGTAACATGAGTATCACCGTTATATACAAAGGGAGGTTACACGATCATACCACTCACTCTCTCTTTCTCGCTATATATATATATAACTGTGACCCATGCCAAAAACGGTAAGTTCATGGCCAAAACTAAAATTAATTTTAAAGAATACGTAAGTACAACTAATTAATAAGTTATTTATGAATTATATTATATTTATAGAGGTTGAGAACAAATAATTTATTACACGAACACAAGTTAGATTTCTTCTGGAATAGTGTTTGTTTAAAAAAACTGACTCAAAACTTGTTCTGGGGGCCAAATGAATGATATTTGTACGTTAAAAATGATGCTGGATTTCTAATATTCTGTTAGGAAGAGCAATCATGTATCAGTTCTACATAACACCGAATAGTATTATTCATTTATTGCCATTCTGCTGTGCTTCTCTAACGAGTACAAGATGGATTAGGCCTACGATAGTGTTGTAAACTATACTTTATAAAACGCGATTACCTTATATCAGCAGAAATTTACTATTAAACACACATTAACAAAATATCACAAACCTTTTTTACGAGATACAAACAAAAAGTTTTATACTTAGGGGCTATCTGGCACAAAGCAGTAACTTGACTCCTTCCTATTCGTCCGCAATCACGCCGCGTGTGATTTCGCGCTAGTAACAAATATGGCGCCGGTTCTATAACGACTTAGTCTGTGTGAATTGGCGCCAGCGCCTCATATATTGGAAGTAGAATGCAAGAAATACATAAAAAAGACGCTACACGCACTGGCGGGCGATGCTTTCTACCCAATGAGGGATCAGTAGCCAAAAGGGGAAAAATGATTAGCCGACAGAATACGAGAGTAACAAAAAACACCAGTGCAATTTTTTAAACACTTTAATTTATAACTAGCAGAGACCCGCAAAACATTTCCGACCAAATTAGTATATTTATCGTAGTACTTCTTTAAATATAACATTTCTAGCACAATACAAACGAATTGTAATCGTAGACACCGAAATGTGTAAATCCACTTGTATATTTGCCGTACTTTATAAAGTTCGATAAAGAGATAAATTAACACTGTAACCTGTGTACGTTTTTTTTTTTTTTTACTTAAGTTTAGTCAGGACTAAACTTTACTGTACTTAATACTATCGATAAACTTATAATGTTATTGTACGACCTAACGTCAAACCTTTTTTAAAAACTTTGATAAGTTTTTAATATTCTGTTGTACGAAATGGTTAGTAAAGTATATTTACATTCCTCTTTTGTTGTTACTTCTTGTTTCATACAGCAATTGTAGCGACTTCGTCACTGAGCTTTGGAGCTCTCTGCCGCAGGCAGACTGTTTGTTGTCGAGTGAATAATGCGCATGCGCGGTTTTTCTTGGGGAAACATTCTAACTACGCATGATTATGCAGCAGGTTTGCAGGTTTTCGGTCAGAAAGCGTAACGATCGTACATACAAACAAGCAGAATAATAGTATAGATACGAACAGTATTGGCAAACTTCCCACAAAAATCAAAGCCGTTCGTTTGGAAATTTATCGGTGAAGTATGGAAGGATAATATTTATTTTCCTTTCATATAAGTACGGTAGTAAGACTGCAGACATATATGTTAGAAAATGGGTTTCGATACTCGTGGGGGGCACAGAAAAGCCTATTGTGTAACATTGAGCTTAACTATAGACAAACGAACCTTTCATCAAAAATAGCCTGAGAGCGAAAGCAAACAAAAATGTTTTTCAAATACTAGAATTTTTTAATTAAAGATAAAAAACAAAAAGGTACATAAATAGGAATTAACCTTTATAATACGATACAAGAAAAAAATTCTAATTGATTATGACAAGACATAAAAAAAAATATTTCATTTCTAAGCCATTTTTACAGTTAGTTCTAAATAATTGCAGTCTACAAATGTCAAAAAACGTGCGTGAGAGCATTGTGTCAGATAAAAAAAAATACTGGCTTCACATCAGCGTCCGCATCTAGAAATTACCGCTGACTTAGAATTTTTTCTTTTTCAAATTTCAAAGTTCTTGCGTTTATATAGATTTACAAGTGTTTTATTGACGGTAATTTTTATCTGGTGTCGTCAACTGATCTCTATAACAACGAGATCAATGGTGTTATCAAGTAGCGAGACTGACATTGCAAATGGCGTCTATATTGCTGTAAAGCTGTTCTTTCTTTGCTGGTTCTTTTAAAGTATGAGGTGAAGATAATTCGACATTTAGTCCGGTAACAACCACAAATTAGTTTATTTCCACTTTTAATGTTATTACAAGCTTAAACGCTGTTGTAATTTGTAGGTTTAAGTTTACAGCCACTCTAACTTTACTACACAAGGTAAACAAATTAACTTACTTATAAAACGTAGCACGATAGCAAACACTGAAAAAACCCTCTATTCTGAAATAACAATATTTTATTTCAACTAACTCTACTAAACTAACTTTATGCTTCACGGAACGACTAATTTATAATCTCTACGTTAGAAAGTGCTAGAACAAAATTTGACGTCAAATTAGAATTTTCTTGTAATGGGCTAACACATAAACCACAACATTAGAAATATATAACTTATAACAATAAGTGTACATCATTTTGGTGTTTGAGTAACATACTAGCCAGACTCTTTAAACTTTGTTTGTTTGTTTGTTATTAAGCACAAAGCTACACAAAGGGCTATCTGTGCTCTGCTCACCTCGAGTATCGAAACCCTGTTTCTAGCAGTTTAAGTCCGCAGACATACACTGTGGTACTGGGGGCGACTCTTTAAAAAACAAAACAAAAAAACTTTCCTCTTTCGGTTTCTGAAAATATCGAGATTATTTTATTTTCCTTAATATCAGGGACCCGACTTTTATGCATCAAAAAATAAAAACAATGCAGCCAACAGTTTAAAATTATGCACCCCAAAATTTCTCATTATGTAAAATAATAATAATAATAAATATATTGCTTATGCAGCAAAATTTCGAATTATACAACCCCTTACCTAAATCAAATACAGCCTAACACAAAAACATTTATAAGGATGTAAATAATTAATTCAATTCTATCATTCTCAGCGATGGTATTTTCTGTGAAATAAAAACAAAGAGGCTTTAATACTTAAAAAATCTTTTGACAGGCCATTAATGATACTGTATGGCCAGTAGGTATGCGCCAAATTATGTAATGACTCAATCAAAATTAATAATTTTGATAACAGTGATGTAGATTTGCCTTTACGAAGTCCAGAAATTCAGATTATGTTTAGCCATCAACCACTGTTTATGCGGACATATGTAAAAATTAAGCAAAAAATGAATACTGCGGCAACGTATTGACATTACATAACATAACAGATCGCAATGAATCTTTTCTTTCGTATCGATGAAAGAAATAAGAATTATATATATCACAGCGGTACGTCTACGGACATATACAGCTAGAAACCGGGTTTCGATACCCGTCGTGGGCAGAGCACAGATGTATTTTTGGAAGAGGTAATTTTGTACATTCTGAATATCAATATGAGAAAAATTAGTATAAAAATTAGTTCGAGAGTTAAAGGACAAGGATTCTTGGAAAGGGCTTGTAACATAAAAAGACAGACCTGAAGTGTTATATTTTTAATCCTTTGATTTGAAATCTTTAATGGACTAATTAAGTAATATGCGAGAAATAACTCTATGCAGTAAAGGGTGATTCAGTGCCAGTTTATTACATTTTGAAGATCAGTGATTCTCGTTTAAAACATCAGCAATTCCAAATTTTTTCCTTAAAGTTATCAAACTCAAGCTTATGCAAATATACATTTAGGACCACTTAAGGTAAGTGTAAGTTATGTACATACAAATAAAAATAGATACAATTCGTAGTTGCAAGCAAAACGAAGAAGAATTGCTATAGCAACGAAACTTTCTTTGCAATGAATATTCCTCATATTGGTGTTTTTTTTCTATTTTATTTTGCAAAACCTCCGCCGAATAAACGAGAGGGGGTATGATTATACTTATTTTCAGAAACCTCGATAATTTAACCTTTCAACATAAAACAGCGTGTCCAGAATATTCTGGGATCCTTAAAGTCTTGCGCACGTAATTTATTTTAACATTCGCAATGACGGAATTCATACGATTTGTGCAATCTATAAACACGTTTGAAACATATTAAAGTTTATTATACAACAGTAATGGTTTTACTTAATCCGTTTCTTATTAGGTTTACAAGATCAATGTGAAAAACAAATTAAGATTATTATTAATATATTTACCACTCCCGCTAATAGGTCGGTCATTGCTCCCAGGACTGAAATTGTTTGTTTGTTTGTTTTGAATTTCGCGCAAAGCTACACGAGGGCTATCTGCGCTAGCCGTCCCTAATTTAGCAGTGTAAGACTAGAGGGAAGGCAGCTAGTCATCACCACCCACCGCCAACTCTTGGGCTACTCTTTTACTAACGAATAGTGGGATTGACCGTCACATTATAACGCCCCCACGGCAGGACTGAAATACACGATGAAAAGCGTGTGGAAATCAAAGTTTTGACAATTCAAAAGCAATCTATGTGAACAATTACTGGCAAGACTCCCTTAGAATACGAACACAATTCACCGGGCAGTGACTCAATCTACCAGTAAGACGATGAGCTCAAGCATATAGCAAATATAGTGAAACAATATCTCGACAGTAAATAAACCTAAGGAAAATTCACAACCATGGCTTGACCTGCACAAAGCCCGGGAATAAACATACTTGAAACTATATGGGCTTATGTAAAAGCAAACAACTTGGCTGAATCGTGGGGAATAAAACATAACATTTGGAGCAACATTCCACAATCGTATTTTAGTAAACTGTGTGGCAAAAAGAAAACAAGGTATATCAAAGGACTCGCATACAAAACGCTATTGTACAGCTTTTATTTCGTATTTTTTATTATAATATTATGTACTATTACTAAATTCACCGTCTAGCCACCTTTACTCGTTGTTTTTTCGCCTTTATGTGTACGGTTTGTGCGTTTTCATAATTATCCCAACTACCGTATACAAGTAATAATAATATCTCTAATACAGAGCAAAAACTGTACCAAAATAATTAAGCAGTGTTAAAACAACAACAATGTGTAAAAATATGTTTATCATCACACTTGACGATGTCAGGTGAACTTGGCGACATGTTGAATAATTTACTTTAAAAAAAAATATATTTTCTAAATTAACTTTTTACACTATAGTTCTGTGTTGACGAATTTATTTTGAATAATCTAGACCAAATGAATATAAATAATTAGGGGCCCGGCATGGCATGGTGGTTAAGGCGCTCGACTCGCAATCTGCAGGTCGTGGGTTCGAATCCCCCTCACGCCCTTTCAGCCGTGGGGGCGTTATATGTGACGGTCAATCCCCCCTATTCGTTGGTAAAGAGTTGGCGGTGGGTGGTGATGACTAGCTGCCTTCCCTCTAGTCTTACACTGCTAAATTAGGGACGGCTAGTGTAGATAGCCCTCGTGTAGCTTTGCGCGAAATTCAAAACAAACAAACAATAAATAATTAGAAACAAATACTTCGTTTGGTAAAACCTGGCATCGTAACAACTTGTGTGTGTATAATATAATATATATAGATAGAGAAATAGAGAGAAAGTAAATGCAAGACCCCGAGGTTAAAAGTACTAATGGAGGACCTTGAAAATATTATAATGGAGCTTGCGATGTATACGTCCAAATCTCGGAAAGTACTGTACCGATCATCACCACAACTGAGTAATATTTTTATAACTAGGCAGCATTTTTATAGCTGAGCAATAAATAAAATAATTGAAATTTCTACAAAAAACGAAATGTTTCAGATTTCACAAATAATAATTACAAAAAAAGGAGTAAGTTTCAAATATAAAACAATAAAAAACAAACATAAAAAAATATTTGTTTTTCATTAGTGAAAATAACACGAATGTTGCAACAGAAAAGCGAGGCACTTTCATTGATAACTACGTCTACAAAGAAATACTTCAATAAAATCTACTCTGTGATGATAGTTCATTTCTAAACTAAAATTTCAATAAAATCCTTTTTCTTATGGATGGTGAACATTATTGAATGTCAAGTATGAGTACATTGTTGTAGAACTGTCAGACAATTCCAGAAAAGGCCGCTGGCCCAATAGCCTTTCGCAGGAATTAGCAGTTATACCTGTCCGGAGGGCGGGTATTTCTGCTAGTAATGCTAATACAAACTCTGACTATCTGGGTGTATTTGAATTTCTAAAACACGATTGAACAGTTAAAGCGAAATTTACTACAAACTATGTGACAGTTTGGAATACAGAAATCACTATTTCCAAAATAAAAAAAGTACTTTTTACTTTTTAAAAAGCTCTTTTTTTCGAATTGAATACTGATGAGAAAGATGACATATTCCCTCTTTGATGCCAGTTCACTACAGATTAACCTCCAGCTATTAATGAATACCAATTTTATAACTTGGTAGATTGAAGCAAACTGGGGTAAAATATTTTGGTTAAGGACATAACAATCGGATACGAGAAAGCAAGCTTTGAACCCGCAACCTTTTGATTGAAAATTCAAAGCACTAAATACTAGGACAGTAGTTCTAAAACTTTTCCATCCGCAGACCAAGTCGGCGGGGCAAGAGACCCCGCAGACCACCTACCTGTACTATCCCACCCGCTTACACTTTCCACCGCAAAAAAACAAAACAACAACAACAACAAACAACTAATCAGAATTAATGCAAAGAGATGAGACTTGCATTTTGAACCAACATGCAGACCACGTGGAGGACTCTCGCGAATCACCAGTGGTCTGCGGACCACACTTTGAGAATCACTTCACTAGGACAAAAAAAGCACATTAGTGCAAAACATTTGTAGACTATCGCCAGAAACATTAACTATCATTAATAAGCAGCCAATAAATGGTAATATTACGTGAAAATAAGTGCCACGAGGAAAGAAGGAAACATAAATGAAGGAGGAACAGGTTCACAGTGTACCTGACCCTCCTACAGGTCTCATACCTATAAAACATCGATCCAGCTTCTACGGTTCGCACTAGAATACGCTGTCCCTATAGTGTGTTTATCCAGCTCTGGCGAGCAAAGCTGATTATTAAAACTGGGAAATAGGCGTTATTCACAAACGAGCTATGCTTATTAAGTAACTCCAATATCAAGGAAAAACTTTCTGTCTGTCTGTGGACTAATGTAAAAGTTGACCGATACAAATCCAACTTGGCATGCTAACTCAGTAGTCCAAAAACAAACCTAGTTATATTAAACTTTTCCCATATATTGAAAAAAATATATATTTTGTAGAATAACACCCGTATCGTTACTGCAGTAGCTATTGTAAATAGTTGAGTTTGAACAAAACTCACACTACAACAAAATTACATAAGTTAAAGATTGTAAATAAAATGTTCAGCATTTTGGTTTTTCCCACAATAAGCTAAATATACAGTAATAAAATATCCAGCTACAATGCGGGGAATAAATATATTACTGCTGTTTAAGTTCCCGCTGTTTTCTGGTTTACACCAGGGTTAGAATAGACGCTTTTGCCTTGAATTAGAGAAGTATGTCATAATTAAACTAATTTTTAGGATATTTCTTACTTCTTGATACAGAATATAGTTTTCCGTAGAAGCAAAATTCAAGATTATTATTAAATATAATGCATTAAATGTACCGAATTCAGACAGTAGAAATCTTAACCACATCTCTATTGCAAAATGATCTGTTCTGCCATTGCTGTCAAGTTTCTTGACTCGACTGTTACACCCTTTTCACTTCCGATCCCCTTCTCCTGTCTTACAACGATTTTCTTGGAGAATGTTTGTTTGTTTGTTTTTGAATTTAGCGCAAAGCTACACGAGGGCTATCTGCACTAGCCGTCCCTAATTTAGCAGTGTAAGACTAGAGGGAAAGCAGCTAGTCATCACCATCCACTGCCAACTCTTGGGCTACTCTTTTACCAACGACTAGTGGGATTGACCGTCACATTATAACGCCCCCACGGCTGGGAAGGGCGAGCATGTTTCGTGGGACGGGGATTCGAACCCGCGACCCTCAGATTGCGAGTCGAGCGCCTTAACCATTTGCAGATATTTTGCTCATTCTTAGCAAATTTGTACGCGTTTTCTGAGTCTTAAATTACTGCTTACCAATTTTTTGATTATTATTTTATTTGTATTTCTTTTTCTTATTACGGTGAGTTGGCTACCTTGTGGACTTATAACAATTCAAGCTCAAATTAAACTGAATTAGCACAAGCCCTATTCGAAGAATCTTGAACTCTTACGAGCTTCACATAAATGATAAGCCCTGCTCAGTCTTGGTAAGCAGCAATTTAAGACTCAGAAAACACGCACAAATTTGCCAAGAATGAGCAAAGAATTTTCAATAGCGTACATTCTCCAAGAAAATCGTTGTAATGTACTGTGAAGATGGATAAAAAAAAAACACACACACAATTTGAGTCATGACTAGAAAACAACGGTTCTGTGAAATTGAAATTTTGATAATAGGAACAACATTTTTTTTTGTTAAAACAAAAAATATAGCCTATTGTGTAAGCAAAATTATTGTTTTATCTGTTTTAGAACTCAAGAGTTTTCAAATAATGTATACAAAATGATTACTTTAATCAACGAAATAAAAACTTAAACACAACTAAAGAACAAAACAGTAAAAGAATGTCCACAATTTTTGTCAGACTTTCGAGATACAGAAAAGCAATACTTCTATTTTAAATGTAAGAATTTTTTTGAATTGTGATAAGCGCTATAGCTAAAATGAAGTACTGTTTATCTTGTAATAGAAATAACAATGTGTTCCACCATTAATTGAACAGAATTTACTGAAATTGCACACGTATAAAGCATTTACCTTTAATGAAAACACTATCATCTCGACCTTTTTGCTACTCATACGGAAAGTTTGTATACAGTCCTGAGAGAAATACTACGCTTAAAACTTCCGTTATTTTAAATACAAAAACAACAACAACAAAAACCACTGAAATTTATATATATCCGCTTATATGTGGAAGTTTATTTCGTTCTACATATCATCAAAGTTACATATAAATAAGATATCACTTTCCTATACCTTGTATCCAAACCTCAACTTGTTGACGTCAAACTCAACAGATTAAATGGAAAAATCAAAAACTAGCTTATAAAGTAGGAAGCACTCCAGGATTGAAGATAGTAACAACAATTATGACATAACATCGACTTGCTGAATTCAAAAATCGATGTTACAAAACTGAATTCTGTGTATTTGACTATGAAAATATCAGATGGCAAAATGGCCTCCACAACTATTAAAATATTTGCTTGTAACATGTCTTTTCTACGTAAATTGAACATGCTAAATTCGAACGTAGACGTCCTCAAGACGAATTTTGAGTAGCTGACTTTGAAAAAGATCACTACCACAAAGTATTATCCCAAAAGTAAAAATAAATAAATAAATCATGTGTTCTTTTTCAAACTGTGAATAACTAAAATATGTGTATTTTGCTCTTAATTATGCGTAATGGTTATACTAACTATTCACGACTGGAACAGTATACATAACAAATGTCCATCAGTTACCACATCTCTTTCATCTCGTTGTCTAGTTCTGGGGGGGGGGGGGGCAAATTTTGTTATCAAAATATCTCTCTTAAACAATGTTGGCTCTGCCCAGAGTGAAGAGTAGCTAAATGCTACGGGAAAGTAAGAATATGGTTTTGGTTTGAATTTCGCGCAAAGCTTCATGAAGGTTATCTGCGTAAGCAGTCCATAATTTAGCAATGAATTACTAGAGGGAAGGCAGCTAGTTACCACAACCCACAGCCAACTCTTGGGCTACTCTTTTACCAACGAATAGTGGGATTGACCGTCCCATTATAACTCCTCCACGGCTAGTGGAAATCAGATGATCAAATAAGGCTATGACTCAACTTTAGCAGTTATTTGTAAGCATCATAAAATTATAGCTTGAATGCGACAGCCATTTTTTCTCACCCCCTACATACTAAGCACTACATTGCTTAGTGATACACAGCTTAATAGCGCCCTTCGTCTTTGTGCCAGTTTGTTCGTTTGAAGTTATGCACAAAGCTACACAATGGGCTATCTGTGCTCTGCCCACCGCGGGTATCGAAACCCGGTTTCTAGCGTTGTAAGTTCGCAGATATGCCGCTGTGCCACTGGGGGGGGGGGGCTTTGTGCCAGTGTTTCTTATTCTTATGGAAAAACCTTTTCACACCGAGTCTATTTAAACAACTATTGTTCGGAAATTAAACACTTATTGACTGTGGCAGTGTTTATTGTTCTTAAGAAAATACCTTTTCATAGTAACAGTCCATTTAAACAAGTACTGTTCAGAAATTAAACACTTATTTATTAGTGGACCTTAGATACTTAGGATACAAATACGAGAAACAACAAAAGTAAAATGTCTTTGATGTCACACCAAATCCTCTGCAATTATAAAAATTCAATGTTATAAAGAAACAATTCACTATTTAAGCCTGAGGAGCACGCGGATAAATAACAAATAAATCGACCGAAATAAGTGTAACATAAACCATCGATTTTCCTTTTTTTGCCAGCTGTACCTGCCTAGCTTTGGGAAAGTAGGTTACATGCACACCTAATCAGACCTCTACCTACAAGCATGTTGAATAATATCAACAAGCATTACATTTGTATACGTTTCAACTGTACACGAGAGAACGGAAATATCATGAAACGGACATAAGTGTATACTCGTTTGCTCGAATGAACCACACTGCCTTGTATACAAGTAAACTTACACGTTACGCCTTTCTAATTTTACACTTCTAAAAAGGGTGGAAAATATACCTGATGATTTGAAATGAACAAATGTAACGTAAAATAAACGGTAAAATAATCTAACAATCATACTTGTTCACGGAGAAAGTTACACCAGTAAAAACTTTTTGGGGCCTGGCATGGCCAGGTGGTTAGGGCGCTCGATTCGCATTCTGCGGGTCGCTGGTTCGAATCAATGTTCCACCAAACATGCTCGTCCTTTCAGCCGTGAGGGCGTTATACTATGACGGTTAATCCCACTATTCGTTAGTAAGAGATTAGCCCAAGAGTGGACGGTGGATGGTGATGACTAGCTGCCTTCCCTATAGTCTTTTACTGCTAAATTAGGGACGGCTAGCGCAGATAGCCCTCGTGTAGCTTTGCGCGAAATTCATAACAAACAAATATAACCTTTTTTTGGTATGCACAAACTTATTCTATACTAATTCAATGTACCAGAATGTGCAAATCCTAAAGAACTGTTCTTTGATTTCAACAAAAAACTATACTTCAAGTAGCTTTAAAATAAGTATATCAATCAAACATCTTTCATTGTTTGCTTCAACCACTTTGTGCGTCTGGTACTCTAATAACGTTGTTGGCTTAAAACTGGCCAGAGTAATTGTAATATATATTTATTAAACAGTGCGTCGAATTTTCCTGTGTGTAAGTAAAGAATTTCCAAGAATATATATAAAATATTCTTGAGCCGTTTTGACAGAAAAATATACGTCACTGACTTAAAGAAATATTAATTTTTTCGACTGTTAGTTAATAAGAAACGTTTCAGCTGTTCCCATCTCAGAATAAAAACATGTATTCAAAATTAAAGTATCGCTAGTAATTATTCGAATCTTGATAGCGTGATGAACTTCGTCACTAATGTTGTGGCATGATGCAAAGTATACAGATTTGTAGATATTTTTTGGTGGGTGGGGATTGCAACATAAACTAATGTTCTGCAAATCTGACGAAAATCGAGATGAAGTTTTCTTCTTCTCTGACTTCTTGTTTTTTGCTGTTGCTTTTTTCTCACATTTGTAGATATTTATTACATCTATTCTACAATTTTTTATAGCTTATATAACGGTTAAACTTGTATATATAACGAATATCTAATACGTCATCTATGAAACTTATCGTATAACAAATACCAAAACTTAAAAAGGAAAATCTCTGTCATTAATTCAGAACTTGTTGCATGTAAAAAGAAGAGACAATTAGTTGTTTTGGAATGGTCAGACGCAAGACTCATGAAAAGCACTTTTTACTCAAGACGTTATAGGTAATAGTTTGTTGAGTTTCACATTTTGAACATTTTCAAATCAGATTTAGTGTTAAGGCGATTAACATGTTAGAAACGTGGAACTCAATCATCTATTCTAATACAACCTTGAATAGTATCCACACGACCTGTTTCGTTTTTAACTATAAGAAATGTTTAATTATGATCCTTTGCAGTTTTAAGTGTTCTTATGGGTTACTAACCGCTACACAAGCAAACGTCAAGGGCTGTGGAATGGAGGTGCGCTTGAAAAAGTCAAATTCTTCAATCCCTTCAGCAGAACTTGAGCCCATAGATTTGTATATAGCTTATAAAAAAAAAGATTTTATAAAATCAAAAACTTCTAAATTTTGTGTCGTTTTAGTCGAAATACATCATAAATTATTTTATGTAGCGAAACATGTGTGGTGTTTAAACATCCCCATCTAATAACATCTTGAATAATATGTAAGGACTGATATTAGTCGCAAAAAGTAAACAAAATAACAGCCTGAAACACCGAATAGTATGCTATAACATATTACAGAGGTAATCATCCAAGGTTTCATATTTAGCAGGAATTGTTTGTATTCTAAAATAGATTTAGCATTAGATATATATATTAATTCAGAGTACTGCCCTGCGAACTAAAAAGAACACGATTTAAAATGTAAGTTTACCTTCCAAGCTATTCCATATTTCCTTTGAAACTTTATTAATGTAATGTTTAGCATAAACTAATTGTATATAATTGACACGGTGTCCATGTTACAAACTTTAAAGTTCACAGATATAGCGCAAGTAAACCTAACAATGGCTTACTCAAGTTACAGGATAAAAGGCTTTTCCAAGCTACGTGACCTAATCGTTGTACACCAACTCCAAATTCCACCAAAAACGGGTTGTATGCAACAAAAACCCCTAATTTTCTATCATTAAAACGAAGAATGAAACACCTGAGGGCATCTACATACTCGAGCTACGTGATTGACCCAGGAATCTTTAAGATACGGCACGTTCGTGACGCTAAAAAACTCGTTTTAAGAATCACATTATCTAGCTGAACACAAACACACAAAGGTGTGTATTTCCAATACTTTGTTTGGTTCTTATCTCAGTCATTAAACAAGCTCATGGTCTTGTTTTAATTTATTACTTTGTCCACAATTGTATTTCATTTTTGACATAACATCTTGCATAACCACCGTATTTAACCGTACTAAAAACAAACTATATACGTGATATGATTATGACTCAAATCAATAATGAATTAAATAAAGTTTACGTTTTATGTGTGTATACAAAGAAGAAACATCAGCAGTCATAATCAGTATCAGGATATTTATTCTTAGAACACTGTTTGACTTGATAGAGAGAGAGAGTGACAGAAAACAGTTTTAATTTCATTCAAATTTCAAGTTACAGCTGCTACATAGTAAGTTTAAACTGTGGGACTACTTATGGTTTGAAGTAAAGTTTTCATCAACACTCCCTCCAACTCTTCAACCACCGGTCGCTTTTGATGTACGTGGTTGTGTGTTTTAGTTAAAATTATAAAAATGACTGATTATTCTGTAATTTCATAAATTGCCGCACGGTGTCTATTCTACAGGTAAACAGTATCTCTGAATATTTGTATGGAGTATGATAACTTAAATAGCCTAAATTTGCATTTTGGATTCTAAAATAAATTTAGCAGCAAAAATATATATATATTTAACTCAGAATACTGTCCTGCGAAGTAAAAATATCACGATTTGAAATGTAAGTTTATCTTTCAAGTTATTTAAAACAGGTTATCTGCTCACTAAAATTTCAACAAAGTTTTTAAAAAACTGCTATCCTTCAAGTTAGACTACATTACTGAACTTAACAGAAAATGAAAGAATGCCACATGAATTTTGTGACAGTAAAAACACGTTACTCTTCAAAAATGAGATTATATCATTTAGCAGTGTCGTGGAGATTATTAACGCTGCTCAGTTAGAAATGGTCGAACGTTGTTGGTTTTGCTCGTGAGTGTATATATACGTAATGAAAAATAGGTATTTCACGCACAGTGTGCCCGTTCACCATTCCTAGATAGACTCCATGTTCCAATATACACGCAATAAATTTTGATATTCTCAAGTTTGGCGCCGCAGGGCAGTAGCACTCGTACAACCACGGATCGATTATACTACATTTATTGTGCTAGTCTGACTCTCATGTTCTTGGTTTTACATTACGATAATCTTACATGGCCAATACAGATTGTTTTTTAAACTCTAAAATTAACTGAGTTAATGTGAAAAACGTTTTAGGAAATCACACTTTAATACACAATCAAATTATTGTTCATTGCTACTCCACAAAATTGAGCTTATACAAGCTATTTTGTTATTAATATTGTGTTATTCTTGGTTATAGAAGTAAAGAGGGACTGGTTATTTCCACTGTAACGCAAGAAACATAGTGACTTATTTGGCGGGTAAAGTGACTTTACACGGCTGAAGAATAAGTAGAAGGAATGAAAACACACACACACAGGCTCTGTTGGATCAGCCATCTTGAAGTTCAATACACTGACGATGGGTAAAAACATTTCTTTAATGATGTGTCATATCTTAAGATTAATTAAGGTGGAATAAGAAACTTTACTAAGACTGAGAAATCTGCCAAACACAAATATATCATACGAAAACCCAAACAGAACAGAACATGAACAAAAACTAGGCTGAACAGACTTTCAAAGACTACATTAACTTTACAAAAGATTTTTCAAAACGTCAACTTTCCTAGTTACGCCTAACAGAAACAACTTACAGGACTGTACTATACTCCCACAAGATTGCTTAATCCCTGATTATCTCGGGTATTAAATCCGAAATGACTATCACTAGTACTATATATATATGTGTTAGCCCAACAACCAGAGAATGTACACACTTTGGTTGTTGGGATCTAACAATTCAGAAGAAAACAAAGTCTAAAACTGGCAGCAACAATAAAACAATAACATCTCTCAGATGCTAGTTAAGTGGTTAATGGCTGACTTAAAACACAAAACTGTTCCAGTTTGTTGAATTTCGCTCAAAGCGACTCCAGAGCTATCTGCGTTAGCCGTCCCTAATTTAGCAGTGATAGACTGGAGGGAAGGCAGCTAGTCAACACCACCCACCGCCAACTCATGGGATACTCTTTTACCAACCAGTAGTGGAATTGACTAACACATTATAACGCCCCCACGGCTGAGAGAGCGAGCATGTTCGGTAACTGTTCCAGGAATGTTTTGTTTAAACGCAAATCCGCTAAATGGGCTGTGCTCACAAAATTTCAACAAATTTTCAAGTTAGGCTAGATTTTTGAGCTGAATAAACAATAAAAGCACGTTGCGTGAGTTTTGTAACACTAAATAATTGTTACTCTTCAAAAAATGATTTATGTTATTTAGTATTTAACGTCAGGTTAAAACAAAACTGTGGAATTATCAGAAGAAAAAAGCTACAGTTACGTGAAACTTTTGAAAATGAATCATAATACTGTTTTATGATTTGTACATCAGGTTATGGAACATATTTTTATATTACTTTAATTTGGTGTTTACTGATAAGTTAATAAAACGTATTTTCTTGATTGAATTACCACATCCTACGTTAAATCAAGCTTAATCTCAATACATTCAATATCCACTCTTTCGGTGGGTGCGTCTTTTTTTACTGAATTTAAGTGTTCATTCCCAGATACTACATGGATTTTCCTAGTGTACAGTTGATCACAAGTTGTGCACCTGTAAAAATATTTGTGCAGTTAAAAATTCACATATATGTATAAGTTCAAGTGCATAAATATTAAAAAACATATTTAAGATTAAAAAATCCCATTCCATAGTTGATAAATAAATGTATTTACTAGAATAGTCTTCATTTTTTTATCATTATGTTACTAGGCCTGTATATATATGAGTTGCAACAAGGCGTCATGTATTAAAAATGATGAAGTTAAAATACAATTGTGCAGTTAAAAAAAAGCTCTGTGATATTACTCGTCCAAGGAGAAAAAGAACTAGTTGAATATGAGCTAATGATGTCCAATAATAATGTGCTCGTAGTCATGCCTTTGATAAATATGCCACTAGAAACAATTGAAAATGGTGGGGAAACATGGCATTGACAAAATAATACTAGTAATAATGTATATTTTGAAAAATTGTATTTCGTAAAATTTATGAATATACTTTTCTGAAGATGGGGAAGTTTGTTTCAGGATTTTTGCACAAAGCTACACAAAGGACTTAGTAATAACTAATTTTGAAATTATACGCTAAAGAAAAGGCAACTACTCAACAATACCCACTTATGTCAACGAATAGTGAGACCTAACAGCCTCTCTTATAGCACACCCATGCTTTCTAACTGCGGAGAGCATTTTTTCAGCAACGTGGCACGGTCTGGAGGAGGAGGGAAGAAAGTAAGCGTCCAATTATAACTCGTGCCATTATTTCCTGGATTTAGAATTGACAGTGACCATGACACATTGTCAAGTATTACAATCAAAAATTATTGCATGTACTCTGTAAGTTTAATTCAAATTAACACAAACTCTCTGAATAAATCAATCGTCTTACTGGCATCCAAATATCAAAACTGTTGACAACGAAGTTCACATTGGAGAGGAGAACGTAAACATTAACAGCTAATAATTTAAACAAGAAGTTGTGAGCTGCACTATCACTGATCTGGACCAAATAATACTCCACGTTTTATAAAGTAACAGAATTTCCAGACTTAAGAGTAAAGCATTATTAGACAAAAACTACTCATCAATTTATTTTTTCTAAAGTAGGTGGTGTAAAGTTCTTGAAATACCTCCTTATTTTACCACATTTTATTGGAAATTAAACAATTTTCTGAGTCACATACACGGTGGGTTTAGACTTGAACTGAGAACAAATGGCCGATAATGTATTTATATAGAAATTTGACTAACAAAATTCACATTTTTGTAGTTGTTTACTAAACACACCTAAATGGCAAAGAAACATTTCATTCGTAAAGCCTAACATGTAATTGGGGTTCTGATTTTCGGTGTTATTCGACAACCACTAACAAAATAAAAAATTAAATCGGTGTTTTTTCAATAAACTCTAGAAGTGGTTATCCCGCTTTTCCGATGACTGGTTTGTTTTTATAATTTCATATGAAATATTAGCTGCTCTTACAAAGCTTTAACATAACTAGAACTATGTTTGTACCTATTATTACTCCCATAAAAAAATAGTGTGCAGAGAATATACAATATATTAGTATAGTCATTAAAGTATTAAAAGCGAAAACCCCAGAAAAGATTAATTTAAGACATCTAAGTAAAACTATATAACAGCTAAACATAAACACCGATTTAAAAATAATAATAATAAACACCTGAAAACAGAACCCCTACATATACTGTTTCTTCAAGTGTTACAATTTCACCTTCAGGAAACTGATAAGCCATGCTTGACCGAAGATAACATTATACAAGATAATTAGATGTAATCCTTTAACCTCAACCAATCTAAACGTTAAGTAAATGCAATAAAAGATTAACGATAAAAATTTCGTAATGCTTATTTGTTACTGACACTCGAAATAATGGTATGGTGCAACGGTCAGTTACTACCGTTTCGAAATAATTCCGCGATTATGATTAGAATCACTAAATATAATATACATATTTTAGTCTTCTGTATACATATACATAGGAAATATGCATTTATAAAAGCTTAAAATAACGCGTGTTTGTTTGAGTTTTGATAAACTGAAAAAATCCTGAAATCATTAGCAGTAACTTTAATTAATTTTGATAATTAAAACGACAAAAATTCGACTGCACATACTATAGAAACAATCCGTTTACTAAAACAATACTATAACATAAACGGATAAACTGGTGTAATTGTAGCATATATAACATGGAAAGTCAAAGTTAAACAGGATTCGAGGTGATTCCCACATTATGACGCTCAACGGCAGGTAAACGTCATTAATGATCTCACCAAATCTGCGGATTAGGGCTTCCTGTTGTGAAATCCATGTTTCACGCAGATGATGTAGCTTCTTATGTAATGTTAATCAAAATTGCCGGAACCGTAGCTCTTCTTGGCCTCTCTCCCCCAAGTTAAAAGTATTTTAGTCCCAGAGATTCAAAATGGATGGTGGGCAATATAACTTCTCCATGAAGCTAAAACCCACCTTCATTTATTTTTGTCAATAATTATATCATTATAAATTGCAGCTTTTAAATACCAGCAAAAGGGTAAAGCTCACATATTCTTTCCCGACATAATTCATAGGGTCGTTATAGAAAATAACAGGGGTGAAGCCCCTAGAAGGGATCTAGGGGTAAAGCCCCCACTGGGGACAATCAGTTTGCACATTATTTTAGACCTGTTACTTGGTAGGCAGTAGTATGCGAAAATACTGGCCACTAATTAAAAGCCAAGTAATCAGAAGTCATAGATAAATATAATACCATGTATACGCTTCATACCTGAAGAAGACAGACCAACGCTCTGTCGAAACGTGTAGTATGTTACCCCCAAAATAAATCACTCTATTGTGTATTCTTTGATAGATTCTTTAGGCAGAGTATTCATGATGAAACTTAGTCGAATGGACGGCAACCTGCCCGGTGGGGGAGAACACAGCAAAGGAAGGGCATAATCCTGAGTTGTCTCTCCTGTTCTCC
>NW_013665897.1:609909-617249 GCF_000517525.1 Limulus polyphemus
CGAAAGTTTTTCCGTCTTTCCGAAACGTCGTTCTCTACACTTGTGTCTCTACAACAGGCAGTTGTCGTCCATTCTACAAAGGTTCATCACTTCATTGTGCTTATTGTAGTTTGTTCCCCCAAATGTAAATTACTTCATTATGCTCATAACTCGTTTTACGCCAAGTTATTATTCTAATCAAACATTATACCTGAATGAGGCTGGAAATTTTGAAGGTTCGATTCGTAATATAAAGTTAGATTTAAAACCATAAATTAACTGATTTTTGTATTGAATTAGTCAAATTTTAGTCTGCAAAACAGTTCAAATAAAATTAACAAATTATAAACGTTTAATATTTTTAAGGTTTATACTATATATAATAATAATAATACACTACAGTTAACACGAAAATGAGGTACTCTTTTATATTTTGCTGGGCGTTAACACACTTGTGTTTGGAAACTCATCCAATGTGATGATGGCATGAAAGCGGAACCGAGTTATTAGCAGAAAGTTTCATGAAACAAAAAGCTCAAAATTTATGTTTTGGCTGGAAAGCGAAGAGTTCAACTCCGAAAAAAAACGCCCCTCAAATGTCATCAAAATTAAGTAAATAAGCACACAGTGCGCGTGAACATTAAACAATATTGGAATTAGTGTACCATAAGATGGTTATTGAAAATATAATAATTTTCAGAACATTCAACAAGAAAACTGTAAAATAATAGAACATATTTAGAGAAACAACTTTAAAAAGATGTTAACTTTAAAACATCGAACCGCGTCGATGGACTCTGGACTCGGTCTGCCTACGCTGTTGCGACATATTTTTGTGCTTTAGAGTTCAGAATAATTTTGAAAATGAATTTCAGAAATTACCCCCTCCCTACCCCATACACACACAACCTTTGACCAGAAAAACACTAAGAAATTGTTCTTCGAAAATGGAGGAGGGGAGTTAATTTTTAAATGGCAAAATGTCTCAATCATTTTTATTAATGTATATAAGCTTACGTATAAATCACATGTACATGAATTCTTATATACAGTTCCACTCTTTTCAATATTGTATACCTTCCACTAGTACAAATTCAATTACAATTCCGGTTTAAGATTTCAGTATCATAACTTTCTTTATACCGTGCATTCTTTTTTTTTTTTTTATAGAGGTTTATATTTTATGGATAATATCATAATATATCGATATAAGTTATTCATAGATGGACTGTTATGAAGCCCATATATTATCCTTATTTAATGTAGAAATCTATATATATATACATATATATGTCTACCTTACCCAATAAATTCCCTTATAAAATAGTACACTGACAGAAGAGTTTCATCGGACAAGTTTAAATGCGGCATTTGTTCCTTGACGGTCTCAACTTGCTGACTGTTGTCTACCAGACTAAACTGGACTACGGTACTCATAACGTTCAACATCCAAATGTACGAAGCAGCCACGGCGAGCACTGCTGACAGGCCCAATAGATGGCAGTTGTTTCAGTTGCTGCAACTCAGCTGTTTGGTGGAACTAAGGGGTAAGATGTCCGGCACAAATAACAGTATTAATAATACTGGACACAAATTAGGAGATAAAACATTCAATCTTACTATGCGTCACTCCTTGGAAGATAACGATATCGACACGAGGGCAGTCTCTCTGTTCAAAGCGTTGAGATATTTTATATATATTGACGAGTACTAACAGGACGCTCCTACTCGTTCTATGTAACTAGCCTCGATCGTGATGACATCATCGCTATGTAGCTACACATGCACAATAAAGATTTCCCGAGCAAGGTGATACTTCAAGCATTCCACATTGAAAAACATGTCTGCCAAATGTAAGAACAGCCTAATGTAAGACTGGCCGATCAACACTATGACACTGTTTTATATTACGTACGCATAATCATAAGCCATTTATACATTATCGTTATTTACTGATAACAATATTAGTTATGGAAGAGTGAATTATTTAAGTAATAGATATTTAATGATGTGAACGCTCAAAATGTGAAAGCGAATTCGCATTTAAATGAAAACACTCAGAAAGGCACTAAATAAATTAAAAGTAATATTGTTAACATGGAGATCAGGTATTTATGTGTCATTGCATCACAGTGAGACTGATAATTTTCAAGATTTTTAGTGCATACCGGAGGGATGTAGACATATTGGCAATAAAGTTAACAAAAAAGCTTATAACGCACCCACGGCCCTCAAATATCGGACCTGCTCCTGGTTTGTTTGTTTGTTATTAAGTACAAAGTTACACAATGGGCTATTTGTGCTGTGCCCTCTACGGGTATTAAACCACGACTTTTAGCGACATTTGTAAAACTGAAGTTGAACCTAAGTTTGTTGTGTTGACACTATTCAACAGCATCTTAGCTAAACTTTTCAACTTATTGCTGAAATCACACATAACATAACTAAATGGTCCTGTAAAGATGAGATTCCATTGAATGTAGATTTTAATAAGTACAAGAAGTTAGAGTTGTATAAGATTGTACAGAGCTTAGAGGTCAAAGGTCTATGTGTTTCAAATGGAGGGTTATGACCTAATCACTTTATAAAAGGGATCGTCCAATTAAATATTTACTTGGAGTCACACCAGCAGATACAATAAACTATCTTAATACAGAGTATGGAGGCTGGGCATCAGATCAAGCAGTATTTAATCAAAGTAAAGTAACTGAAAAACTAAATTTATCCACAGATAACATTAAGGTTGATAAAGCCTTTCTGATTAAAACAACATGCATTGAATATGGAATGGTTTAATTAATTAATCTGTTATATCTAAGTAAGCATAGTCAATTTTCAAAGTCTAAAGCTAAAAGTACAAGAAACACAGATAAAGCCCATGTTGAATTGGTGCTTTACAATAAATACTAGGATAATATTCACATCTTACACTATGTTGCTAAACTGTTCCAATAAACGTTTTCTTACACAATTTGTAGTTATTTTTCTGTGCCTTTTTTTTCACTTACCTGGCTTTATACAAGTACGGTGTTAGAAATAAGGGAAAAACAGTTTAGTTAGAAGTTTCTGAACAAATTTAGCATCAAAACCAACTTTTATAAGTTCTATGGATTCACCGAAAGTTTCATATATACAATTATCACTATAATTTAAGTTCAATAGTATCGTACCCAACTGTACTTGGCCATGTTAATATGCATTCTTGAAAAAGTTTTAGTGTCGTAAGATGAGATGAAATATGAAAACAGAAGTACACAAATGTCCATACAACTCAGTAGAATATCAAAATTTTCATTTCACTACATTGTAAACTAGGGCTTTCATTTTCTAGTAGCTCATATGTATGTACGTTCTTCTAAGTTATAATTCTTCCCAGAGGTGCACTGTTCCATTCTCTTTCACATACGTGCATGCTAACTTCCCAATTTTTTTTATAACTTGAAAGAGAAATGTTTAACTGCAGGACTATAAAATACAAAAGCTTCAAAAAGTATATTTAACAAACGTTTCAAATTTAAGAAAAAGAAATACATTCATGTATTAAAAGCATTTCATACAATAATGCCATTAACTTTATAATGTGATCTCCGATGCTTTTCATTCGAATTGTCTGCAATATCAATGGTATTACTTTTAATCGCACAGTACTGCTTGTTGTATAATGTATATGATCATGTTTCAAGTAGCAACAAAAAATTGACATCAAATAAGTCCTTGCCCTCCCCTTCAAAAATAAACTTATTCGAACACAATTTTCTGAGCGACTTTCTATTCCAGTAAGTGTTTTATAACAGAACCAAACCGTGACACCACTGGCTAAATGCACCTTTTCCAGAAAAAAAGTTTTAAGTTTCTAACAGTGAAATCTACCATGCCAGTTTAAAATATACATTACAAAAAAAGAATATGGCTTTGGACTTACAAATAATTGTATATAAGCAAGATTGTTTTAAAAAAAAATATCATGTTCTTTCATTACATGAAACGTGGTTGTAAATTTTCAATTCGCACTTTTCAGGGCGATAAAGTTTTCAGACCCAAGACAATTATTTTTGTTTTTTAAACTAAAGGTCTAGCTCGCTGTATCTTGAACTTTCCCCAAACCCCTATAATTTTATAAAAATATTTTGTATTAAACAAACCTTGAACAACAAATGTGTATTCAATAATACTTGCATACAAAAAAACGTGATTTATAGGAAGTGCAAATTACTAAAGGACTAGCAGCGACCCGCAAAATATTTGGGGCAGTTTTCATGTCCTTCTCTTGAATTTTCTTTACTCTATCATTTTCACGCACGCCGCTTTCTTGAAGACATTATGAGTCAGATCGTTAAGTTCTGGTCTATTTGAAAAGAAACAAACTCACGTAGACATAATTTTATTTAATAAAACTACATGTAAAGTAAACAATTAAGCAAAGTAATGGTAATTACAATAGAGTATAGAGTATGAAACAGTTATGAGCGTTCTGTGTATGACATGGTTTTACAAGTTAAAATAAAGAATAGAAACGCACAAAAACAAAGAATAAGACCCGTAGTTAAGAAAAAAGTAGCTAAAAGGTGTTTACAGCAGTCTATGAAACGAACCAAAGCAAAAGTATTGAAATATAAAGTTGTAATGAAGGAAAACTTAGCTGTATATACAGAAACGTCTGAATATGCGTCCACTAGGTGATAAGCATATGGTTTTGAACAAACTGTGCATGCGTATCTTAGAAAGCCCACAGAAATAGTATCTAATGTAATGTTCATTTTTTAGGAAATTACACGCAGGTTAAGTGTTATTTGTGTGAAATACTTTGTATATATATATATATAAAACTAAAGTTGAAATCAAAGCCAGTCGTCGCGTGATGACAACGAAATTGTGTCATGGTGTACCATACTCGTTGCATTGAAAAGGTTAACTAAGAAAAAAAATAACAGGTAAAATGACTCTACATGGAAAAACCAATAAGCAATCCGACTCCTGGGACAAAGACCTTTCTAACGATATGAGAATTGTGGTGTTTGATCGAGAAACTTGCGAGAAATTTATATAGATTTAGAATATTGTTTTACAATGTCTATTTAAAACTTTGGTTGAATAATTTTTTAAGTGTCATGCATAGGTTATAAGTTTAAAAATATCCTAAAATGTAAATTTCGTACCCCTTTCTATAAAATATACATTCACATCTGCCTTCAATAAACAGTGACACCTATGAAATAGATGCGCACTGTATGACAACTTTGTTTATGCATCATTTCACCATAAAACACTTTCTAGAAGATTAAGGGGAACATCTGTTGAACACTTGTAACTGAATTGCAGACCAACAGAACAGGCGGTGTACAACGTTTCGACGAGGTTTTGTCTTCATCATTCAAGCCGTCTCCAACCATTATTTATCGTAATTTGTAAGAGGTCGCTCGCCCATTATCAATTTTTCAACAATTCCTGTTTGGTGAGTCATACCTTTTCCAGGATAACTTAGAAGAAGAAGAAGAAGTACTTGAAACATGCTTTATGTATCTTATTTTTATAAAGAAAAATCTAAACAATGCTTATTGATGATGACAAGGCTTGAGATATAACTTCACAAGTTTCTGCGGCAGGTTGATAACGCTTTGTCTACTTAATGAAAACTTTTATTTCTTGTGAGAATGTTGTGAAAGTTTAGGCATCTAGTCAAAAACTTTATTGTAATTTAAATTCGATAACGAGAAACCCACTTTGAGACTAATAATGGTTGGAGACGGCTTGAATGGGTAATGAAGAAAAACTTTAATATAAGTTTAACACAACAGCAAAATCGGGACTGGGTCCATGTTTTCGACCAGGGAGGGTCAGGTTCAGTGTAGACTTCTTCCTCCCCCTCTTCGGGGATTGTTATTTTGTTTGCACTTTTACTGAATCCTAGGTAATAACCATTGTTACATTGTTGTTGTAATACTCACAGTATGTTAAATTTTGTCCATTGTCCGCATTTTAAATGAACATACCTTTTTCGCGCCACGTCCAATTCATGGGGTAATATTAACTTATATATTTATATCACTTTACTCCACCTTTTCACTGTTCAATTACCTTTAAATAGTGTAGCTCGGGGTGGGGGCTTAGCCCTTCTGGGCCCCGTTAGATGCCGAATGGGCACTGAAGTCACTGCACCTTCGTGGTTGAACTCATCCCCGTAAAACTATGGGAACGCTTGTACAAAAACGTATAATTTTCAAAATTCATGTTGTTCTATTAATTAAGTAGCGCTCTAGTGACTTATAATCTTTGCATATTTACTATCTACTCTTGTTGAAGTGATCGTGTTCTCATTCATTCGGACATAATCTAGTTCTCAAATGCTAGTGATATCCTCCCTCATTGAATTTAGCATTGTTCTTCACTAGTATCTGGTTATAACCCTCGAGCTGTTTAATAACGTTTGAAGAAAACCTCTTTTAAAAAATCGACTTTTTTTTATCATTTCACTCTGTAATTTCTACACAACTTTTTATCGTTAACTAGTTAAAGAAAGAAAATATTTGGTATTATATATATATATATATATTTAAAGAATAGCATAAATTACTGTGGTTTTAAGGTTACATGTCTAGTTGCAGAGAACAATTTTATAAGTCAAAAGTACACCAGTTTTGGTTTACTGGTTCGTCTATAAACTCCCCCCCCCCCTAGTGGCACAGCTAGAAATACTGCTAGAAATCGGATTTCGATACCAGTGGTGGGCAGAGCACAGATAGCTCTTTGTGTGGCTTTGTGCTTAATAACAAACAGCAACAACAACAACAACAATCGTCCATAAACTAACAACCATTGGTTTTAGTTTATCTTAGGCCAGCAAGTTTTGAAAAGCTGCAACTTTATTGTAAGTTCTTAGCTTTCTTGTTAATTGAATTTATTTGTAATTTAATTTCGTGATTATTATTTGATCTCGATTCAGAAAAGCATAGAAATAACAAGTGAAAGTGCTATGAAATATTATCTAAAACAGCCAGAAAGTGCGGACTAACTCATTACCCCTTTTAGTGGTCTTTTGTTTTCAATTTTATGCCGAATAGCATTCACTTTGGAACTTTGTTCTAAAACAGTTGAAATGTAATACTAAACACAAGCCAGTACTGAGAAAAATATGTTACCCCATAATACAGTAGCCGTTTTTTTTCCATCAGTTAAGCGTTGCAACACAGCACTACGATGGTTGCTATGACAACTTTTCGTGCCAATAAATTGATATGGGAAGACATAGAAGTGCTTTACCTAAGTATAGGTAATCTAACAACATTATTTCTTGCACCAGTATATAACACAGAAAAACATTTTTATAACAGATTTTACCACATTTTCAAGCCTTACGCCTTAGT
>NW_013665897.1:618196-649278 GCF_000517525.1 Limulus polyphemus
GATGTTGTTTTTGTTGCAAAGCTAACAGTGTACTATCTGCTATCTTTTCACCACAGGGAATTGAGCCCCGAGTTTTGCGTTTTAAGTTCGTCAGCTTACCACTGGTCCACTGGGCGACTTCTGGTGAGCGACTGATAATATCTGACAAACAGCTAGTGTAAATCCACTGGTTACCTACCTAATCGGAAAACCAATTTCAACATAGTTTCATACGTTCCAGTCAGACTTTCCTTTTCAACAAACATAAAAACCATTAATAAAGAGTAGTCTAAGGTTAAACACAAAAACTTGTGATTCGTTTACGCTTGTTTTTGTATCACAATGGCTGTATATATATACCATAATGTTTGTGGGCATAGTACACTGATGCGTAGTTTTACATTATTAATTTACAAGATACAATTAGTTACTTTTATCATATTAAAATATCGCTTCACTTCAAGAAATTACAAGTCTGTTAAAACTGTAACGCAAGGTGACCTACTTAGAATACTAAAATAAACTTTACCAAAAACAAAAAGCACCTGACGACTGCTGGTGGTTTGTCACCAGGACTAGAAGACAAGTGAGGCTACATCCGGATAACCGCAACAATTCGTGCAGGTTAAAGATTGGCCAAAAAATAAACAGTGCCAACAACACAAAATTAAACGTTTATAGAACAAATAAAACACCTTTCAGGAATTTATAAAATTCAGCTGACTTATTCACTATTTAATACTACGAATTAATCTGTTAATTAAATAGACAGTTATTAACTTTGCATCCAGAAAAAAAACATGTCTGCAAAGGACGGATATCCTTAAGGACCTAGAATTGTCCACTAAATCTCCAAAAAGGGATATAATTGTGACTTTAGCGACTTTAGATAATCATGGACGTATTATCTGTCACAAGTAATACAAAAAGTAATTTTATAAATACCAAGTTGTTATTTGGTTGGTATTATACGTTGGTCATTTCTCACATATAATTGGAAAACAACATCATCGGATTTGACAAATGACGTTCTGTGAAGTACAGAATGAACACTTGAAGACAATGTTGTAGACCTGGAAATATTTGTTTGGTAAAAACTGCAACTCCATGATTCACGGGAATAGTTACTCTCCCGAAATTTCAAAGGTACAAAACGTTTGTGGAAATGACAAGGCAATACTAAAGTAAAAACAGCTTGGAGATTGTTGGAGCCAACAACACATCATTAGTGGTGAAATACTAGGGATGAACTGCAGTTATGGAATAGCCTTAATGATGCTAAGAAAAACCATTTATATGACTAGACTTGTGGAATGCAAGATATTTTGAACTGTGTTTGTGTTGATAGAGGGAGCTGTTGAACACTAATAAAAAGGGTCTAGGATGCGCCTAAGCTGTGCTGAGAATGAAATATAGACCTAAATATGGGGAAAATATCCACCAAGTACGTTAAGAAATGAGAAGTTCTTTCTATTAAACCCAAATATATTTTACGCAAGATTTGTGAGTACACCATAAGACCGAGTAATTTAATCTGTTAATTAAATAGGCAACCATCAACTTCGCATCCATAAAAACCTTGTCGACAAAGGACAGGTGTCTTCAGGGGTCTAAAATTGCCCACCAACTCATAAAAAAGGGATAAAATTATGGTTTGAAAGACTTTAGATAATTAAGTGAAAAAAAAACAAGTAGGAAGGAAAGTGTCAACATGAGAAATCACGTGTTGTAGATGCAGACAGGCCTTTTACACGAATATAAAGTCTAAACAGGAAACAGAAATGGAGGAACCTTCATTAAAAGTCGGGAATCAACGGGTTTGCAGTTAACTGGTCCCTGCACATTCATACCGAAAAGCATTAAACTACGAATACCCAGAGCAGGTACGACCAATAACTGATATAGTGATAAGAGAGATACAGTGTAGCCATAGTTGTCAGCGAGACTGTATGAACATCTGTGTTTCTAGATGAAACATTGCCACACCACCTGGGAGTAGGTATTGTAAAAGGCGTATGTCTGGCAGATACATAAACTAGGATGAGATCCACAGGATGCCTATCCTATCAGGTCTGTTCTAAGATAAAATGATACGGTTTCTAGAGTATGAGAGAGTAATATAACCTGTGGATGAAAGGCCTATACTTGGGCTGTTCTACAGCTTTAGTAATTATGATTTTTATACCGTCCACATGGGATTACCAGAGAGCAGATTAGTTAGGTTTTCACATGTCTCACAGGCGTACTTACGATTTACAACGGCACATCCTGAATGTGTCTTGCATAGTTGTTTAGCAAAGCTAAGAATAGAAAAGACTAAAAAGGTACTATGCATTCTGTTATCGGTCAGTGGTGCTATATCAGTTTCACGAGTAAGTCGTCGTTGCATATGACAGGTATTTGGATAATTTGCTACATAGTAATAATTTAGCATTAAAATTACCCGGAAAGATTAGAAGATTAGTCAATCCTCCTTCGCTCCGCTAGTGACTGGTTAATTAAATGTCATGAAAGTGTAGAAATAATAGAATAAACGAACGGATATGATTTAAACTAGTGTTTGTTTGTTTGTTTGAAGTTACGCCCAAAGCTACACAATGAGCTATCTGTACTCTTCCCACAACGGGTATCGAAACCCGGTTTCTAGCATTGTAAATCCGCAGAAATACTGTTGTATCTCTGGGGGGCTAAACTGGTGTTAGTGGTCATTAGTTGATTAAGAAACAGCACTTTTTTTAGGGTGGCTGTAATCCATAAATGCAATGCCAGTTGATTTAGATGTGGGGAAAAACGGGAGTACCCGAGAAAACCCACTTTCACTGATCGAGTCCGAATAAGTTGCTCAACCTTTCACGAGCGATCAGGGGTGTCAGAATAGTCTTTATGAAAAATCTTAAGTTAAACATGTATTGAGGAAAGCTTAAATTTAGAGTTGCATTGGACACTTGGCCAGATGCTGTTCGCAAATTGTCAGGATAGTTTTCCTTGTTGTTGATGGCAAAATATTTAAACGGTAAAAAAGATCACTGATTACAATTTTGAAAGTAGAAGTTTAAGGTTGCCTTATGAATGATAGTCTTAAGTACAGATGAATATAATCTCAGCATAATGGGGTTCTACTTTACAAACAACAAGAACACTGACATATCCAGCCTTAAATATATGATGTCATCAAACATAAAACAACCTAAGAAACACTTGGAATAAAGTTACTTATCTGTTGTTGATTGCGGTTTTTGTGACAACATAAGATTCGAAAATGAAATGTGAGATCACCTATAAAAGGACAGAAGCATCATTCAAACGACTAAGTAACTATCCCAGAATGGTGACAAAGATCAGATACATTAATGAATCCGTAAACTGAAGGACTAATAAAGGAAACACTTGGATAAAGTTAGGGTTAACTCGCAAGTCCCTTACAGAGGAGGATACACAAGGGTTTTTCACAAATTTCGTAATGTACTGGAGCTAACACTGACCAACAAACAGTATGGCTGCATAAGACTTCTGCTACATTCCCTTACTTTATCATGCTTTCCAAGAATAACACTTAGAATCAATCCGATGACAGGAATGTCACTTAGACAGTTGCAGTTACACCTGGATCCATTATAAACATGTACTATCAAAGATTTACTACTCCCTGTCGATCACTTAAGATACAGCAGTATCCAGATGTGTGTGACTGATAGTGCCAGTGTCACTGTGAAGCAACAATATTATGATGCCGTGTTCATGTTCTATCTGTAGGAATGGTGGGATACTGTGTTCCTGTCGTATCTGTAGGAATGGTGTGATACTGTGTTCCTGTCGTATCTTTAAGATTAGTTGGATGCTGTGCTCGTCTTATATCTGTAAGAACATTAGACTGCCGTGTTCCTGTTGTGTATGTAAGAATATTGGAATGCCGTGTTCCTGTTGTGTATGTAAGAATATTGGAATGCCGTGTTCATGTTGTGTATGTAAGAATATTGGGATGCTGTGTTCATGTTGTGTATATAAGAATATTGGAATGCCGTGTTCCTGTTGTGTATATAAGAATATTGGAATGCTGTGTTCATGTTGTGTATATAAGAATATTGGAATGCCGTGTTCCTGTTGTGTATGTAAGAATATTGGGATGCTGTGTTCATGTTGTGTATATAAGAATATTGGAATGCCGTGTTCCTGTTGTGCATGTAAGAATATTGGGATACTGTGTTCCTGTTGTGCATGTAAGAATATTGGGATACTGTGTTCATGTTGTGTATATAAGAATATTGGAATGCCGTGTTCCTGTTGTACATGTAAGAATATTGGGATACTGTGTTCATGTTGTGTCTGAAAAAATATCAGAACGCTGTGCTCATGTTGCATCTCTTTTATAGAGCGTCTAACATCACCTCCAACATTATACATGCAATGTGTACTCGTTATAGTTGACCAGGACTATAATTCTGCAAAGAAGCTAATGCATATGAGCCAGTTGACTAAATAACAATGTTGTCTATGGATATAAGTTTGTGCACATGAATACAAGGCAATGTGCAGAAAACTCGTTCCTATCCATCCATATGATGATGTAAGTTTATCCATTTATATTTGCCGATATATTAATGTAGCATCAGATTTGTTACCAGACATATACTTTTCCTGTAACTATTACAGAACCATTTAATAAAATAATATATTTTGATCGACATACAGGCACATACGATTATGGCCACTATTTTCATAAATAGATATGTGAAAATTATCATCTGTATCTGATAGGGGGCCGTTTTAGGTAATTATTTTCACACACCTTATAATATCAGTCAAGAAAATCGGTTCAGTAATTTAACTTTACATATAAACGTCGAACGTGTGGGACACAACATTTCGTCTTTTTTTTTAAATCTTAATTTACTTATTTTTTATTGATTTCATAAAACCTTGCATTATCTATAATAACCCGATCAAAAATCACGATACAATTCAATAGTAGATACTCTACACTATGGTTCTGATCGGTTCAGTGATGTTTGCAACGGTTAACATTCTAGAGTTTGGTTTGTTTGAAAATTCGCGCAAAGCTACACGAGGGCTATCGGCCGTAGCCGCCCCTAATTTAGCAGTGAAAGACTAGAGGAAAGGCAACTAGTCATCACCACCCACCGCCAACTCTTGGCCTACTCTTTTACCAACGAATAGTGGGATTGACCGTCACATAATAACGCCCCCACGGCCGAAAGGGCGAGCATTTTTGGTGGGACGGGGATTCAAACCCCCACCCGCAGATTGCAAGTTGAGCGCCCTAACGACCTAGTCATGCCAATGTAAAGAGTTAACTGGCTGGCAGTCGTTATGAAATGTCTTGTTTTCACTAAAATATTAAACCTTTATTTTTAAAATGTACAAAAAAACTTTTAACCACATTTAAAGACATGTCAGTGTCCTTGTGGTTTAGAGAAAAATAAATAAAAGCAGTATGTTGCCTAACGTCTTACATTTTTTTATTTTTTTTACATAATAATATAATTACAGCAATCTAATTATGCTGGTAAATGTACATACCAGAACAGCTTTTACAACTACAAGTGACCTTCATACACTGCTTATTTTTTGGAATTTTAATACACACAGAGGAAGGAATATGTTTATCAAAGAGGTTAGGCCCGGCATGGCCAGGTGGATAAGACGCTCGACTCGCAATCTGAGGGTCGCGGGTTCGAATCCCCGTCCTACCAAACATGCTCGCCCTTTCAGCCGTGGGGGCGTTATAATGTGACAGTCAATCCCACTATTCGTTGGTAAAAGAGTAGCCCAAGAGTTGGCGGTGGGTGGTGATGACTAGCTGCCTTCCCTCTAGTCTTACACTGCTAAATTAGGGACGGCTAGCGCAGATAGCCCACGTGTAGCTTTGCGCGAAATTCAAAAACAAACAAACAATCAAAGAGGTCTGACATTACAGCTTCAAGTCAAGAATGAAGTTGTGTACTTATTCCATGTCTTTAGAAATATCAAAATATGGTTAAGTAATCACGTATATTTACAAACCGTATGATTAAAAGCAGGGTAAACATACAGGTTATTTAGTCTTGAATGAGTTATGTTTAGGGCAGAAAAAAAAAGAAATTATTACTATATTAATACATTACACTACATCATTCATAGACTTTTTTCGTGTCACTAACACTATTTAAAGAAAAATATCTGCTTTACCTTTGTCTAGGCATCAAAAACAAAACTTAATGAACACTTACCATGAATATCTTTTTCTGAGTGTTGTTAACACATGAAAAACAAAGCGACGATAACTAACTATTGCCGTCATTGTTGTAAACATTTTGAATATTTTGATATATCAAATTTTTTAACATCAATTCTGTATAATATATATGTACGTGTGTGTGTGTGTAAAGCAGGGTTGTTTGTCTGTCTTTCTGGTGTCATAAGTCGTCATATGAAACTGGTTGAACGAATTCGATGAAATTTGATAGAAAAACATAGTACGGATATCTATGCATCGGACTAACAATTTTTATGCTATGGTTCAAAATATTAACAGTATTGCTTTTAAGTTCGGAATTGCTAGGAACCTAGGCGAGCACCTTTGCTAATATGTAAAAGTCCAGTATTGCAAATTCTGGGAAAGTTCGGTTTCGGTGTAATTAGCGCTTGGCAATACACAAAGTAGAGGAAGGGTAACCTTTTACAAGTAACACTTGAAAGCTACGAGACTGATTAGTTTTGTCTCTAAAGTCAATGGAAGAAAAGCCCACACAGCCCAGCCTACGTAAACTTACAACATGCTATCTTTTTCGACGAAAGAACTTTATCAAGTTAAATTTGAAAAGAAATTGAAGTCAACAAGTAGGTTACGGTAGCATTTTCTAAACAGTTAATGCCTAAGCTGTAAGTGTGTGTACGTAATATATAAACTCACATTACAACCAACATGACTGAAACAAGTCATGCAGTGTATACGTGATAAAAGTTGAAAAATATACACTTTACAAACGCAACATTTTAACCGACAGTGGTAAAATCTAATACTGGCAAACACATTTTGCTGCTGACTAGACAAAAATAACAAGGCAAACCGAATAAAAATGATTTATGAGTCATGAAATAAAACAGTGAATACTTCGTGCAGAGTTTACAGAAGTAGGCCTTCTAGTGCCTTAGGACACAAAGAAATAAAGTATAGGTTTTCAAAAATAATAATAATAATAATGTTTGTATAGGTCCCCAATTTTATATAATATAGGTTTATAGCTGTGGTAACGGGGCTTGTGCATAAATGAACTAAAAACACTGCAAGGGTACATTTAACGTTGTGATGTTTTTAGTTCATTTATACATTTGAATTTTATCGTCAGCACCAAATATCGCCTGAACGTGCACAGTCCCTAAAAGACACTTTCTAAAGAAAAAGTTATGAAATATACGCAAAATTGATGGGAGGGAAACTGAAGGGTTTGGTACCAGAGACGTTTAATTGAGATAAAATCAAGTTTGCAAGTTATGTGTGAAATATAAACGGCCTAGTAAACTTGTCAATAGGAAAAATAGGGTTACTAAGTTATATAAACTTTTTCCACAAAGGCATAAACCGCCTTTTAAGTATAATGGATTCTTAAAGGTTTCATACATAATGTGGATTTATCGAAAGATTGGTAGAAGTAATGCACATACACAGAGTCAGCCAATTAATTAAAAACACTAAAGCATATATACGTAACCAATAGAAGTACAGTGCGTTAGTCATTTATAAATATTTTACTCGTACTGTCCACACACATACACACACAAGTGCTTATATATATAAGCACATATTAAATGCCCCTGCCCATAAGTAAATCTGAACACGCTACAGGCATAAACGTATCATTCATTAGTCGCCAGATCTTTTGTTTTGTGTTTTTTTGTTGTTTGAAATTAAGCACAAAGCTACACACTAGGCTATCTGTGCTCTGCTCACCACGGGTATCGAAACCCGCTCTCTAGCGTTGTAAGTCCACAGACATACCGCTGTGCCACTGGGGGTGCGCCAGATCTAGACTAAAGGTGTCGTTTCTATTTTTGAAACATTATAAAACTTAATATTTTATATTGTACCCAAAAACTCAGGTATAATTAGATTGAACACTGTGTTATCGAACGTTTTTCACCTTCTCTCTTTTCAGTTGTTTTTGATTTTTTTGCGGCACTATTGTATTATTAAAATACAGGGTGGTCCAAAATTATCGTTCCTATTTTAAAATTTAATAATTAAATAACTTAATAAATACAATTATGCAGTTTTCAACATCTTGTAGTCAAACTCCAACAGTTTTTATTGACATGTCAGCAGACTTCTACGAGTGCATCATTAGTGGCTCGCAGCTCGTCTAACAGATGATTTCAGTACATGTTCGCTGCAACATTTCCGCAGTTACAAGGGCGATGACATCCGTTATCTTGGTCTTTAGTTCCGTGATGTTTCCTATAAGTGTGCGATACACGATGTCCTTAACATAGCCCAAAAAAAAACGAAGTCTATTGGAGTGGTGTCTGGAGTAAAAAACAACAACAACGTGACAATAAAACTGTTCGAGTTGGGCTATAAGATGTTGAAAACTCCATAGTTGTATTTGTTTAGTTATTTAATTATTAAAATTTTAAAATATGAAATATAATTTTGGACCATTCTGTATTTTAATAATAAAATAGTGTGATTCCAACAAGTAATCAGTTGTCCTTAAACAATACACACCACCTGTTAACCATTTTTGTGTAACAATATAGTCCTTAACGTTTAATACACCGGCCACTCTACTACATCCACGATGACCCACAATAGAACTTCGTGGGTTAATCATCCGAGTAAGAACAGTGTGACCCAACCAGTTCTTTATCTCTTTGTAATGGAAACAAGTTAAGTTTGTTACATATAAATAACAAATGGGTAAAGGAACTTTAAATAATCCAATCAGTTAACTCTATGTACATAAACAATACCATCTAACTATTTATTTAGTTAAATGTAAAAAATGTGTCTCCACCAATGTGGCTCTACTAAACAAATACCTAACAACGTTTGTGGTCATGTTTAGTAGCGTAGTTTAATTACTAACTAGTTATTAATGATTTATTACTGGTCCATACTAACTACCCCTGTTTCAGCTGCTTGTCTTCTACCTCTTCAAGGGCGTCATAAGAACGACTGTATGTAGTGGTAAGAGCCAAGATTCGATCCTGGGTCTTCTTGTTGGGAAGAGATATGTGCGATCCATGGTAAGAGCCCGGATGAATGAAGAGCACACCTGTTTGTAGGTTAGTAGTGTGAATCTGAGACATAACAACTTAACACCAACATATAAACATTATGGCTCTTCCAGCTAACATCATTCATTAAGTAACTTGTGTAAGATTAATTATTATCAAATGTACATAAACAATGTGCCACTTACAGTTTATCTATGTACACAATCAGTGGGGACCTACGGTACCCGACTTTAAAGTGTATTCACACACGACACAGTTTGCTCTAATTTACAATCTACTAAAATATAACGAATTATAACAGATTTCCTTTTATTAATGAAAAATACACTGATGTCAGTGAAGTCATAAAAATTTTGATACTGGGATAGTATCTGTTAAATTGGCTTGAAGAGTACTTATTCATAAACTACTAGTTTAATAAGACAGTTTCCTCGGACATAACAGTATCTAACAAATCAAGTTTCTTACGTTTTCTGCAATATATGCACACATACAGATATATATAAATATTACACACTTCACTTTCTTATAGTACTCACGCTCCTGCCATCTACCATGCATAATATCATCTAAAAATCAATTACCGAATATTTAACAAATGGTATGTTTTAAATTCTTACTTACAATTTTCATACTCGTTTAAAAACGGAATTCATACACGCATTAATAACTTACTTTCGACACAAACTCACTAAAACTATTACAACCGGAAGTTACTAAAGAAAGCACATCAGACTGTTCTCTTAATACAGTATGAGGGAAAAAACTCGTGCTACGCGTGCGAAACATTTTTCGTTTCTGGTATTTTGTATTTGAATGCACAAAATCTAGTAAGAGACATCAGATATAGCGACGTTTTCAAAACCTGGGTATCGCGGTCAAGTGTTAAAATTCAACAGGGTGATGGTATGGATATTCTAAGTATCTATAAAGAAATTTGCACACAAAACCTTCACAACAAACACTGCTATCTGAGATTGAGGTAGGTCTCTGAGGGATGATAGACCCATTCACCAAATATTTTCTCTTTGTGATTCATAGTACTATCTACACCCAGCCCTCCTTTACGCATATGGTGAAGTCGTCTGTACTTCCCTACTCCTAATTTCATTTTTTGTATAATTTAGTAAAGTTTAAAAAGCTTCTCACGCGCGTGCACACGTTACTCTTAATTATATAGATTAAGTCGTTTACTACTTATGCGTTCATTTTGTACGAGTTTATTTCTTATTCTGAAACAAGAGCGAACTGAAAACACTTAATATTGATGCCAGTGTTGCTAAGATTACTTTGGTAAAACACAACATGAGGTGAATTGTATTTTTTGTTTATAAACACGAGAGATTTTCAAGATCACGAAATGCAGTAAAAATAATAAGTGGCGCTCTATTTATGTCCGTTATTTGATTTCAAAGTGTTACCATTATTTCTTCAAAATACCACGTGATTAGATGAGTTCTAATCTTTTTTCAGTATATCACTAAATTCTGTTTTCAGCCAATGTTTCTGCTCATTGTTTAAAAGTTTAGTAACTAAGAGGGATGCACGGGTATCTGGCCAGATATTCGGACCCGACCGGGTATGGGACTATATACTCGAAGTTAGGCAGCTAAACCCTAATCTTTGTGGCAACTAACGCGATACTGGAAGTTACAGTCAATAATTGGTTTAGTTATATAAAAAAAAAAGAAAAAAAAGAAAAAAACGTGTCCCGAGCAACAAAAACTGACCGCCTGCTGAAAGACGGGGATTCAGAGAACAATGGGGGTTAATAACAGGCATGGCTTGAGAAGCGGAATTCTGGGGAAGGTCGGGGTTTTGAGAACAAAAGGGGTTAGGGTTTGAGAAGTTGGGGCTAGGCATTGAAAGTTGAAAGTAAAACTTGAATGCTCTGTTGGTGATTATTCGGATAAATGTGATAAACATCAATTTTGTTTTTGTTTCTAATTTTTGTGTATATTTGGGGGGGGGGGCAAGGGGAGAAACCGTTCCCGGTTGACCCCCGGCCCTGGCCGAAGCTTAATGACCGGGTATCCGGACCCGGTATTCGGTCAAATTTTACAACCCGTGCTTCCCTAGTAACTAAGATCGGAAAAAAAACACCATGTTTGATCTTAAACAATACCATTTAAGCTTTTCACTCAGTCTTCCAAAAAAAGATGATATATATTTTTATATATTTGAAGATTAATGATTGTTTTATCACGTTTTGCGTATAAACCTTTACTCTTATGGCGCACCCACGGCCGTAACGAGCGGGGCGCGAGCCGTAAATATTCGGATTCAAAGTTCGTGCAGTTAGATGAGCTAAATAACTGCTCTATCAGCAGGTTTCCGATACCACAATCCCCAGTCCTCACTTCATTTGTCAAAGTTCTAATGACTGATTCTTAAAAACTAGTAGCTATTTTAATAACACTTCGTCATCTAAATATTATTTTAGCAAATGCAAGATTTAAAAAAAAAAACCTTTAGTAATTTCCAAACAATTACCTACTATTATATTTCCCTTTTGAAATGAAATAATCAGATAAAGTTACTATGCTATTTGAAAATGGGAGCTTAAAACTTAAAAATAGTTAGGTCAAACCTCGTTCAGGTATGTACATGGGTTTCTTTCACGGTGTTGTACTGTTTTTCATCGCAAAGCTACACAGTGGGCTATCAGCGCTCTGTCCGCTGCGGAGGATCGAACCTGAATTTTAGCGTCGTAACTCAAAAGTTACCGCTGACCCATCAGAGAAATCCAAGGTGTAGAAAATTTACAAGAATGAATCATACCAGGTAGTTAGACTATTATGACAATAGATTTATAAAATACGTGTTTTACTGGTTGAAAGCTTAAATTATGTAAAAAGGTCAGATGGAGCACACTTTAAAATGGAAGCTTGATTATTTCTTAGATCGTTAAGTTCAAGTTTTTTCAACAGTTTCCGACTCAATATAAAATCATTTACAAAGTTTAAGGTGTCACATGGGTAAGCTGCACGTGTATGTACCATCAATTTGTCTATATTGTCATTAAATATTTACCTTTGAAATATACTGTTTATGAAATTTACGAAGCAAAAAACTTTTTCTATTAGTGATTTTTGCCTTTAGATCATAATTTTGGGGAAGTAAGCCAACCATAGGTTTTTATCGTCTAATTTTATGGAGTTCTATGTATAATTGCAATAAAAACAACGAAACCAAATTCAACATGTTTTTTACTGGTCATTTACTGGTTAAGAAAACTATTTAAAACATTCAAAATACAACATAACATTAACCAGTTTTAGAACTGGTGGAATACGCGTTCTTGTTTCTACGACGTATGTCCTAACACAATTTAGATACCAAAACCTTAAGCAGAAAAAGCTGATTCTATCAATGTTATGCTAACAGCTGAATACACACCATTGAAAATAACATAATTAGAAATACTATACTACTTCTAGGTTTTCGACAGATCAGTGTACATAATACGGTCAAGGAATTGGACTTGAAGGAACGAATGATTAAATAGAGCACAACCTCATTACAAACAAATCGAGACTATTCCAGGAACTGGATGACAGATATATAATTATCTATTTCTGAATCGGCAAGCTCTGCAAACCCATTTGCATCTTATTAGGATATTTGGCCGGGCCAGGCCTAGTGGTTAGCGTGTTCCGACTGTGAATCCTACAATTCATAATTCCTTGTGATAAACAACTGAATAATAAAACTTTTTAAAACATTCAAAATAAGAATCTTATAAAAACTCAAGTAAATATCGTAACATGAAAAAAAAAGTGTTTATGAATAAAAATACATATTATTATGTTCGGTAAAAACCATATTATAATTTGAATTTATGGAAAAGCTATTAAGTATACCTGCTATTGTCTTTAATTTTGAACTACTGGCCAGCGGACAGACAACCAGTTAATAGCACCCTACCACCCACTATCCATGCTAAGGTATTGACTGTCACTGTTGTACTACACTCACAGTTTAAAATGCAGGGAATATTTTATAGTATTTAACATATTTGAATCCAGCTTGCTAGCTTTGAAATCCAGAGCTTTACTACACACCCAACCCACGTCAACAATATTATAAAGTTACCCATGCATAATTTGAATTGATTTGAGGGCTTTTGAAATACTTAACTGTACATTTTATAAAATATATAACCATCTCACTTTCCTCTATAAATGTAGACTGAATAATATAAGTCCCAAAGGGTTTAAAGGTCAAATAACCCATTCACCCTCCACAGTTCAAAGGCTAACTCAAGTACTTAATAAAACCATGGTTCAAAATAGTATATAAAATTACCAAATAATTAAACAAAAGACACATAATAACATTAAGAATCTGTATCAGAAGAAAGATAATACAAAATACATCACAGACTAGCCAGATATGCTCAGATATTCAAACTTTATAACACACTCACGTACTAAGGAAATTCACATGAAACTCAATTATCTTAATTAAAGAAGACCGCCAACACTACAGACACACCTAATTGTGCAGTATGAAACTTAGGTGAGCAACAATTAATACAACCGGAAAAAAGTGTACCAACAGTAAGACTAAACATTCCTTTACACATGGCAAAATATGAACTCTAGACATAGCTACAACTCCCAAATGACACAACTTACATCCTATCACGAAGAAAAAGAAAACTGTAATCAAAAGAAAGTCAGCAATCCAGAAAGCCATGAAATAGGAAACCCATTATAAGTCTATAACACTACCCTAAGGGAAACAAGACTGCCTCATGAATTTACACAACACCATAACAGTTCTACAAGCAGAAAAAGGTAATGCTTCTGTAATCATGAAAAGAGAGAGAGAGAGAAATACACCACCAGGCTCCAAATTCTAGTTGAAGGAGACCACTAAAAGAAGATCAGGCCTAACCCATCAGCTAATACAGAGAAAATATTAAGGAACCTCTTAAGAAATACATAAAACAATTTGGAACGGAAAGTCAAACAATAGCAGTTCTCCACAGCACCAGTCCACACATATATGGTCTCCTTAGTTTACAAGCAAGCCTAAAATATATAATTTCTCTTAATAAAAACTCTAAAATGACAAAGTATGTTCTTAAAAATGTAATTTGAATCATTAAGGAGCTTGTTCTTTGTGGTCATATAAGATTTCCAGTAAAAATAAGAAAAGGACAATTTTAATATCTAGGGTTATGCCCTGAGGATTCTAATGTCATATTGAATTACATATTATTTACTACTTTAAAGCTTTCAAACAGTGAGGATTTTGGCATGTTTAAAAAATAGCAAGTCCTTTTCCCAGTTTTTACTATGAGTAGTGTTTGATTTGATAACTTCGCACCAGTATTTTAAACATTAACAAATGTTTCAATACAGACCTTTAAGTAAAAACACTGGTTTTGTATGTATATATGATATTAACTATTTTACCGTTAATATATTGAACATTTGTTATTTACTAGGACAAAAAATATGCAGACTTATTAGTTTTAAACAGACTATTAAAATAAAACAAAAAATGAATATAACTATCATCACAAAGTGTAATTAATATTATTTCAGAAAATAAATGACGGATTTATAACTATTTAAGTTAAAATTATCAATATTCTTTAGCAGCAAGTTTTATTACAATTTGAACGATATCAGATGTAACAGGTCACTAAAATATTTGCAAAAACAACAAAACACAAACATAAGTTTACCAACATTTCTTAATGATCTATGTTCAAAGTACAGAAAGAAAAATATCACATGAAGATTACATTGAATCCGTTTCTTTTTTATCATCCTTTTCACTGAAAATCTTTAATCCCTCAAATTGACTTTGAATACAACTTGGTAACTTTTTTGTGAAATTCAAAGTCTACCGTAATTGTCAATAAAAAATTATAATGATCAGTGTCAACACCAACATATCAAGATGCTGTTTCTCTTTAATATACGAATAGATGTAGCTGAAAATCTCTCTTCTTGTTTCAAAGAAAGGTTAACACTTTAGTTTTTAAAAGCTGAAGAAGCATTTTTCACAAATATCTATGTTGCAGTTCTATTTCAAGCTGAATGGTTAAGTTCAACAACGAAACAACGAATTTAGCACCTCCATTTACAGAAAGAAAACTTTTACTGGTTTGTACACACGCTTTGAAAATTTTCTGCCAAAATCGTTCAAACTAAACTTAGTCTTAACTGTTTTTCACAAGGCCTACTCGATCTGCTCTAATTACATCTCCATTCATAATGAAATAACCTTCCTACAGAACACATTAAAAAATGAGTATCCTCCATCTTTACAAGAAAACTTAATACTAAGCAAAAACTCCACTGTATAATATTCAATCATGTTCCAAATTCCCTCTAATACCTGTTATTCCTTACCTTGGGAAACAAAGTCTTATTGTTAAAATCCAACTCAACAGGCTACCCAGATCTTAGTGCTCTTAGATTAAATTCCTAATTGTCTTCAAATCGTCACTTCGCATCAGTAGCTTTTTTAGAACTAAAGACATTTTACTTCATTCTTACGTTCAAACGTCTTATATAAATATGCATGTGATAGCTATAAGTCCACCTATATACACGCCTTGGAACACATGGGAGTTTCTAACAGAATTGGACTTACACTTCAAACTCTACCTAACTCTCCTATCTATTCTCACAACGAAACATCATCACACTCCATTGCGTTAGAAAACTTTTCAGTTCTAACTTATGGATGTAATAATTACGAAAGTTACATAATATTAATGGAAATCCAAACACCAATAAACATTCAAACTCGTTCCCCCTTGCTTTACTCAATAGCTCTCTTTTTCTTCTTTGAAATTGGATGTTTTACAATTTCTCAACAATATTCATTTTATTTTTATATTAGCAATTATACTAAAGATTATTCAATTCGTTATTTTCTTAGATTTGCTGAAGATGGAATATGTAATTTCGAAACGTTCATTAAAGTGATACTGTAAAGGATGCTAGTGTTGATATAGGTATTTTTAGTGCACATAGGGGCTAATGATGTAGGAAAGATTGGGCCAGAGGTTTGTAAGAAACCAGATTTTTCTTATTTATGGACTTAGCATAAGCTGGTGGTTAGAGCACTCGACTCACAATCTGCGGGTTGTCATTTCGAATCCCGTAACCAAACATGCTTGCCCTTTTAGCCTTGGATATGTTATAATGTGATATTCAATCTCACTTTTCAGGATCGACATTTTGCTGTTTTCTGCCATATTTTTCATTTCTGGACAACTGTAGAGTTTTTGCCTACAAACAAAGCAACCCACGTCGATTTATTTAGAATTTTTCTGCCCATCTCAAATATTTTATTTTTGCTAGGAACCTAACCTCCTTGAGAATATACTGTTAATTATTTTGATTTTCAAATATTTACCTTACTTTTTATTCAAGCTTTAGTTGAAACATTAATATGGTGCCACATCAAGTGATTTGATCGTTTATTAATGATTGATTGGTTGGCGTTTTTTGGTACAAAGCAATTAGGTTATCTGCGCCAAACAACCGGTAAAAATGACAGAAGTAAAATAATATAAAGCGTAAAAGAAAACAAGTTAAAAGCTAAACAATGCCCAAAAATCAGATAAAAACTAAATAGAATTGAAAAGGCTAATGTCCCGCAAAAATCCAAAAACACAACTAAGCTGGACAGTGTCTCTCTCTCTCTCTATATATATATATAAAATAGCCAAATATCGGTCTGTCACGCTTTGAATCTCCTGAACTGTTAATCATAAAAGAAATTATATATCAAAATTACTTATTTTAAAGAATAAATTACAGGAATTGTTTTTCAGTTCCTGAAATATATATATCTATATCAACATCGATCCGTTAGTTTCCGTATATTAATGCTCCCCAGTTGGCACAGCGGTATGTCTTCGGACTATATCGCTAGAACCCGGGTTTCGATACCCGTCGTTGGCAGAGCACAGATAGCCCATTGTGTAGCTTTGTGCTTAACTTCAAACAAACAAACCGTATATACTAAGCGGTCAGTATGAAAAAAAGAAAAACAACAACTTATAACCACAAATGTTTCTTTTTTGTGAGGGAATTTCACAAAACAAACGGTACTTCCTCCGTCGACTGATTGAAACAAATATTTCGAAGATCCGAGCATGAACGGATAAAAAAAAAACGCATAAAGAGAGGAACGTGTTTGAATATATATTTGTTGTTGTTCGGTTTATGCATATTTTTATTTTTTTCCATGTCGGTATTATATTCTTGCATGATTTTATCGTACTAGTCGAATAAATTGGTTTGAATTGAATTTTTCCCCTTTGACACTTTTTTATAGAAATGACAACTGTCAATAAAACATATACTAGGATAGTGGGTTTTTCTTGAGCTCAGGAATGGTGGTATTCAGCAGAAAAGATCCCAGAGCCTACTTAGTGAACCTGAGCGCTCTATTGTGCTTAATGCAACAATTGCATCGAAACCTAAACATTTTTCCCAACAATGCATTGCAGTCAGTCTTCTTTGCTTAAAAACAACACAATGCAATCTTCCTTATTGAAATAACACATGGAATGACAAAAAACGATTGTAAATCATATTGCATATATGCTCTGAGCGTTATGCTTGCTTGTTTGTTTGTATTCTGCGCAAAAGGGCTGTCTGCGCCTGATCCAATAGATTGAGTTAACTACACTTTTATATTTCTTTATCACCATTTAAAAAAATTACTGTTGAATTGTTTAAACGGGCATCTGCTAGTAGGTTCCTTAATTTTCTTGTGGCTCAGCAGTAAGCCAGTAGGCTTATGACGCTAAAAAGCAGGTTTCAATACCTGCGGTGGGCAGGTAGATCGTGTAGATTTGTACTTTATAACACACACACAAACATTAATAAAAACTAATAAAGTTTAAAATAATCTAATTTATCATTATGCAAGTTTGCTAAAAAAAACGAGAAGTTTAAATTCTTTTTTACGTAAAATAACTGTGCGTACAAACGTGTTGATCGTTGGCTAGAAAAATCAAAATAACTTCATTTGATATTCAAAATTACAATATCTTCTTGGCAGTCTTTTTCAGACTTATTTAATTCAAAGATAAAGATTAATCCTAATAGTGTTCATATTGGGTTTGTTTGCTTGTTTATTAGATTTCGCACAAAGCTACACAAAAGCTAGTTACGTTAGTTGTTTGCAATTTTGAAGTGATAAACTAGAAGAAAGGCATCTAAACAACAACGCCCACCGCTAACTCTTGTTTGATCAAATAGTGGGATTTAGAGGTCGCTCTTATAATGCATGTACAGCCTCAAAGTGCGGAACATATATAAATATAGCCTTAGCTCTACAGTCCAACATGTAAACCATTGGACTGTACTCTGCGTTTGCCCATCACGTTGGAAATATTAGTAAACTACAATATTTGGGTTAAGGTGGTCCAAAAAAATAAGGATTTGGGGTATGCTAATTGTGGGTCACGTTTGTTTTTTATCCTGAAGTTGTAGGGCTGTAATAAGAGATAATATCCTTATAATATGGCGTTACATATCCTTTTCAAATAGAATTCCCAAAACATTAATTTCACTGTAAGGGCATTGCGCAGTGGTTAGCGTGTCGTGATGCGGATCAACGAGTTCAAGATTCAATACGTGATGCCATTAAACAAGTTCCACTTTCAGCTGTGAACACATTATAAACATTAGAGCCATTACTGTTATTACTACCATTTCTAATTTTTGGCAAAGCTACTTATGCTACCTGCTGCTGTCCCTAATTTTGAACTGCTTATCAGAGGGAAGGCAGCCAGTCAGCAGCATCCTACCACTATGATGATGCACCCCACAGCTTAAAGTGCGAAGAATATTTTGTGGTATAGACACGGATTCTAACCCACTTGCCATTTCCGAAATCCAGAGTTCTATGACAGGGCCAATCAGAGCCCCTAAAAACCCAGACAAAATCCTTGTCGAGGCAGGTGATCCTGAGTGGCTGCCTTCGTTTTGGAAATTAGTACAAAATTAGGAGCAGATATACTTGACTTCTAGTGGTCTTGGACGTGGCTGTTAATTCCAGTTAATTTAATTTAAGTTATTTTAGATTTTAATTAGTTAGTAAGGACAATCTAAAATGTTAGATATTACGTAGAAACGTCTCAGTTTAAAAAAAAATGCGACATTTCTTTGTATAGTGCAAGGATTTTAGTGCAATAAAGAGTATTTAAAAATATGGCTTAATCTATAATGGTAGGCAACGTGGGTTATTAAAATTAAGAAAAGTAAGGATATCATTTTAGTTTTTCTAATATTAAAATTCAAATAAAAGAGTAACATTTTACTTTAGATAACAATATTTTCCATATTTACAGTGCGTGATGTCCTCAAGGGTTTGATTTCGGGATCTAAGGAATACGCACAGTATTGAATAATAATAAGGTTAATGCTACTCTATGTGTAAATTGCCACCTTTATGGAGCAAACATTTAAAAATTACAATAATCTAAAAGCTTTTGTTCCACCATATATTTCTATTTTATTACAGTTATTCTATATTTTATCCGTGATGTTTACTGTTTAATACAATGTATGCAAAAGCTGAGTTAGTGTCAATAAAGCGTTGTATCTAATACTTCAGTAATTAATTAAACATGTGGTAAGTCTTGATAAGGAATAGCTGTTGTGTACTCGTATAGATGATGGAACTTAAATGGGCAAATTGTGTCCATGTTATCCTTCTGTACATAAGCTGATCTATTAACCACGCCATTCAGTTACTGAATAAGGCAGTTGTTAATCATGAAGAAGTTTGTTGGTTGGCTTTAAAATATATAAAATCAATTGGTTAAAGAAATAGGAAACTGCAACAATAAGATTCATCTCAATAAAACTGTAATGTTATCATGATAATACGACGTACTGTTTAAATATGTTATAATGATTATTATGATAAATACTATAAAATGTTTAATTAATTCAGTTGGTCAGACGTTATTGCCATTCAAGTTATTATATTGTAAAGTAAATATATATATATATGTGTGTGTGTGTGTAGTATATTCTGAATGAGTTATCATGTATCACAACTGGGGGTTTCATGACGGTTTATATATATTTAAATGCTATCTCTTTTTGAGTCTTTATCTCTTTCATGAACTTCTTCAAGTTGACGAGACATGTAATTAATATAAATGCATTTTGATGAGAGGACTTTAATATATAAAACTCTTCTCCTCTTAACCTTGCTAGGTATGCAAGTCTTATGTTGTATTACAGACAGTGCGTTTCAGTCTTTTACACATAAACAGACAATATGAGGGATGTCAATATATACATATGCACAGCTTTTGTTACATCCTTATTGGATATACAAGACTGTTCAGTGTAGGCATTATTATTTAATCTATTTTATGAGTTAATATTTCATGATTGTTTAGTTTTTCATAATAAGAAAGTTAAAAGCAATTATATTAAAGGCGATAGTTATTATAAGTTTGGTTATGTAATTCGGTAAGAGTCGCACTTGTGTTTGTAATTCATTGATGTCGAGGCTATAGAAACTTATAGAAGCCTCAATGATAAACATATAAATAGCGGTGAACAAACGGGTGGGAGCAGAGAAAAAATAAAGTCAAGTTAAAGAGAAATTTAGTCAGATAAGAGTTAGAAAATGTGAAGTTGGCCATTGTGGGTGTGAATAACCTTAACGATTGATATGTTAAAGTGAGATTAACAGTTTGATAGCAATAAGGAGAATAATTGGTCTTGTCAAAGGGTGTTCTAAACTAATTGAATGCGCCTGTGTGGACTTTGATGGAAATTATTGCAAGTTCAGAATGCAACTGTGGTAATTCACGAGGCAACGTAAGTGAATTATTTATGGATACTATTGTGATAAAATTAGAGAAAAATAGCTCGGCTTGCCAACTAGATTATAGAACAATTGAATTAGCTTAAGTGGACTTTTGACAAGAGAAGTGTATAGTGTTTAAGGTACAACTGTGATCTCCACAGAGTAAAGAATTTCTGTATATACATTTTAAAACAAGTGGAGTGCCTGCTGTTCGCTAATTGTTCGAATTTATCACCAACAAATCACAGACATCTACTGTAGAAGAATTCTTAACGCCCATATATATATATACTTAACGTTCTGAAAATCCTGTACAGAGGTTGAGTACGCATTATATTTAAGTGATTTTGGAGCCTCACCATGCTGTTACAGTCCCCGTCATAGTCATGCTCCATACGACAATAATGAATCTTGACAATGACATTTTAATATGGCTTTAATTCTAAAAGGTTAGTGGCTTTGTCGTAAGGTTTTCGTATCCGAAATACACCCCTCCTCTCAACTGAATTCCATAATTTATCTAGTGTAGGAGGATGACAGTTTCCCAATGGCCGTGTCAATAGTCTAATCATACAGAAACCTGTAGATGATAGGTCTAACGACTTGACTGGTGTGTTTTCATATGGAATTACCTTAATACCCATTTCATTCTGCATGTATTTAAGGTGTGTAATGGTTGAACAAATATGTCATGGAAACAACTTGTATACACCTGACTGGTGTTACATTTACAAGTGGAAAGCCTTCTTTATTATGTTGCATACTATTGGTGAAGGAAGGTGGATAGAATTCTCACCTGTTACAATATTCTACTTTGCTTACCATGACTGAAGTACTGCTTGTTATATTCCCTTCCTTGATGGGCCTGGTTCCCAAATTAATCCATATTTCTTTATCTTCCTATGTGATTAAGCACAATGAATACAGCTTTACGATATGTGTGTATGAATATTTAATATCAGAAGTGGCTATTATAGATCCTTCCCAAAAGTGATAAATTTTTGGTGGCATGATGGTGCCTAAGAAAATCTAAGCAATGTCAAAATGTAGTTCTGATACATTCCTTTCCACTGTGACTTTATATTACCTATAGTTGTCATGTCCCATATTCATATATTTTCACAGCACATATCGTCACATATACTAGTATCCATAGACAGATCGCATTTCATATTGTGTACAATTACAATGGTAAGCAACTCGGCTACTCTAAATTATATAGCGATAGTTATGGTTCTGTAACGTGCTGTCAACTTCTAGTAAAGAAACTTATTTTCAGACATTACAAAATTAAAATCAATAGAATAATTCATATGAACTACGAATTTTCAGCCCAAATTCTCCTATTTTACTGTCGCTACCTGATATATATCAATGGAACTCTTATACTAACTTTGGCTAAATGCACTATTCCACAATAAAGTACATTTACTGGTCTAGGCATCAGTCAACACCAGAAGCTGAACTAGAAAAGTTATCATATCGATTTTCTCGAGTTAATCCAATTCTTATACTTAGCCGCCGAAAAATAAATGCAACGACAAATTCAAAGAAACAAGACCTATTCCATTCAGATTCACTACAACCTGATTTACGTTCGGTGTTGACCGAGAACATAACTCATGCTGGCTATACATAGAAATGTTATACATGTTCAAGTGAACTGAGGGACTTTAGAAAGCACTCCATGGTATAGATGGTCTTGGAGAACTTTCGCCACTTGGCTAGATAATGAGAATACCTCATGAAGTAACAGATAAATGTTTATCACAAAAAGGTGCTAATTGGATTGGAAATTAGGGATCTCTACACCCTTTCAGCTTAGGTTTTTAATTCTTTGCAAACACCTCTGATTGTACGAACTGATGATATTGCATCTACCAACATCTGTTTTCCTAACTGTGTAGTAATTGAACAGCTTTCAGCTGACATCCTGTGTATATGGGCGTGCAACACTCTGTTAAAAAGTTCATAAAATTAAGAGATGTGAAACCTTTTTGGTCCTCCACATCTTACAACAATTTAACTTACTGACAGTTGAGTGTGTTCACAGAATTGTAATCCATACATTTTGTTAGACAGTACCACCTGATCACCACTTACTTTCAATAGTTCGTTTTTTCAACCAAATGACCAACCAACTTCCTGATAGGTCAGCCAGCCATATTGATCAGGAAGTCATTGTCTCAGGCGACCACTAAAATTATTCAGAACCACCTCATCTGATTTGTCATGCCTATTCAGATAAATATTTTCAACTCCTTCCTTCTCATCAGCTGAGCTATGAAGATATGATACAGTAGTGTCACTATCCTCTGACTCAGCAGCCTTAAGCTCTGATTCATTGTCCAGCCAGTGCATGAAAAAAAATTCAGTGCTTGTTAACACATTCCACGTGTTTATGAGTGCTACGCGACTTTTGTATCTCATATATCAACAGACCCATTTGTAAGAGTACAAGGTATGGATCCATCCAGCCAGAGCTTAGAGACTTCCATGCCAGTGGCATGTATATATCAAATCCAGACCCAGTCATCATTCTGGAATTCATACTCTGACTGTTTTGCCATGACATCTCTTGTGTTGTATAGCAGCTTTTCCCAACTGCTGAAGTACAAAATTTGCAGCCACTCCACATATTGTTGTGTACATTGTGGCATACTTGTGATTGGGATGGACCAAATGGCAAGTGTTCATCCCAGTCAGTTCAAACTTTGCAAGCATTCACTTAATCTGAATCACTTAATTCACTTAATCTGAATAATCTGTTCTGCCAAACTTTCGGACTAAGATGATAAGATGAAGTGCATTCCTTCATTGCACTCAATACCCTGTACAACTCATGGAGTAGCTGGCTGGTGGAATTAGTTCTCTGGTTGGTGTGCCGAATTTGGATACTTATTGTTACACCAATACATCAGCCATGAATTGTACTAAAATATCAGTCAATGGCTAAACTTTGGTCCATTTTGTCAAGTAATCGATAATGACCCTATACAGATAATCTCGTCGAGTTTTCAAGAAAGGCTCCAACAATACCCAAGGCTACTCTCTGAAGAAGAAAACCACCAATTTTTTGTTGCTGTAGTTTACCTTGTCTGGGCTAATTTTTCTTCTTTGTGGCACACTTACGATACAGTGCTGATACCAGCATATAACTTATTAACTTCAATTCAGCCAGTATGCAAGTAGTTGTTTTTTCACTGTACAGTATCTCAATTCAGGAAGTATTGAGGGTAAGACTTCCATATACTATTACACATTCTTCTCTATTCTGCAACTGCAAGAGCATTACTCTGCTTCCACTATCACTAACAATGGTACCCAACAAGAACTCATAGTCCTGTGATGGGTTGAACAGCACAGGAGCTTCCATTAAACCATACTTCAGGGCCATGAATGCTTGCTCACATTCCTCAGTTAATCTGAAATGCATATTGACTTTAGTGAAAGCACAGTGATGTAATTGTGGAGAAACTGGTCGCAAAGTTTCTGTAATAAGAAGCAAAACTAGAAGACTTTGTACTTCTCGCAGGTTATGGGTTAAGCAGGGACTGTTGAGACTTTGTCTCCCCATAATGTGACCAAGAAATTCTACTTCCATGTGTATCTATTGCAGAACAGCACTCTCTCTGAAGAGTGTATTATCCTAACCTTCTTCATCTATTGTATCTTAGTGCTAGCTAATTTTTAGTGCTCTAGAGAAGTCTCTGCAATGGCTACTTAATTGGTTGGGTGGTCACTTTATCTATGCAGCAGTGTATGTTTCTGTTTGATCAATAGACCATCTAGTCCCACAAATACAACAGCATATTTAAACCAACTGATTAATAAGCACTAACCACCGAATTTATTAAAAATTGCTTACACAGTCCTTAACCAGTAACATCAGATGCTTCAGTGTTTACTCGCTCACATGCTACAACCCTAGCTTTAATCATTTCCCATTCTGATGACCATTCCAATGAGAAGGTGGAGAGCTGACCACCCATAATTGCAAAATAACACAGGAAGTGCATCTCCGCCCAGAGAGAGATTACTGTCTAAGCCAATGCTGTCTACCTTCTGGAGAAGAAACAGCTTAAGTGTTAGCTCCACAGTTACATTATATGACATCAACGCTTATTAAACCATGGAATATGATCTGTGTACACAGTTATATTGCAACTCCTTCCTCACCATACTCATGCTGTCTTCCGTTCTTAAGCCCATTCTGACAGGCACTGGATAGCTTTTACGTGGAATTTCACTTCTCCTGTTGCATAGGTGAAACTTGCAGCCAGCTTCCACAGTACATCCATTCCCAGAATTTATAAGAAAAAAACCTAGGTTGGTAACAACTACTTTTGTCCTGTGGCTCGTGTCACCTAGATAGTTGAAGACATACTTCTACACTCACATCTAGCCTATTGCCACTCCTCATGATAAAGCCAGTGCTATCTAACTGAAGAGGTCACTCCACTCAGATTACCTGATAAGTGGTGATGTCTACCAGAACTCTGACCACTCCTGCATTAGCTAAGAGCTTCGTATAAGGTCCACCTAGCTCTGCAGTGCAGTTTGCTGCAACTTTCCAAGTCAGTCACCAATCCTTACTCAAATTAAATGGGTGACACATATTGTCAAGTTAATACTTGTTGGATCTGTGAACTTTGATGAAACCTACTGAAGTGAGCATCAACTAACTATACGTCATGGTGGTGTACCACAAAATATAGAAACAAGAGACTGGTTATTCTTCAAATTTTCTGATTTTGAATGAGAAATACAGATTCTAATGGATCTGGCATATAACCTTCTACTTAGTGCAGATGTATTACAATGTCTATGGTATAGCTGCATTCTGCAGCAGTTGATGCACATCATCAGTTGGATAAGATGGTTATATGTCAAAAGAACATTATGATAAAACAGTAGTGAAATGAAAGGTCAAGCCTGATGATTGGGTATGGCATATGTCTCAAATGCATAAGCAACTCAGTTGTGGCTGGATTAGAGAACCAGGGAACTATAGAGGCCTTCAAGAATATTTATCATTCAAACAGTGGAGATCCATAGAAGCCAGCTGTCTTTCAGATACATACAAGTTCATTTAGCATATATTCTCACTGAATAATTTAGTTTATCCCAATTTTGTTTAGTTCTGTGCATATTTCAGTCATCCTGTGTTTTATTTTTTAGCTTCTGATGACAGTTAACTTATGCTGAACTTTATTTAGTGCCATTTGTTGAGTTCTCATTCTATTAGATTCCATTTTTTAAGTGTCACATAATTTAACCTGTCTTATTCAAATCAATACTGATTTAATTTTATATTATATGCAATAATTTTAATTCAGGCTTATTTTATCTGACATTTACTTGGAAAAGTCATTGATGTAAAAATCAAAGGATTGTGGGAAACCACACAAGGACCCTAGTCTGATTTTAGTGTGGTATTTGATTTTTCTTGCTTCTGGCTGGTTTCTTGAATCTTGTAAAAAACTAATTAATGGCTGTTGGTGCTAACGAACCCTAATTTTGAAATAACAGATTTTATGAAAGACATCTAGTAAACAGCACCTACTACCAACTATTGCCTTGTTTGACCAAATAGTGAGATTTGACCATCATCTTATACTGTACCCACAGCTTGAAATTACAGCACACAATTTCTTTTTTATGTAATGAGATATGAACAAAGGACCCACAGAACCAAACACACACAATAACCTCTGGCCCATAAAAAGAAGGCAAAATATGTGAAAAAAAGGGTTATAACATTTTTACACTAACTAAACTAAAACAAAATTAGTAGAAAAAATAGTTGCATTTTAATTGAGCAATTCCATTGATGTGTATATATTGATAAGTTGTGTGTAGCCCAGTAGTTAGAGTTCCACGCTAGTGATCTTCAGGGAAAATATTTTCAAATTAAATGTTCTAATTCTAGTAATACGGAATTTTCTCAATAACAATGAAGGAACACTCTTGAGCATATGTGTATATCTTAGTAAATCACCAGTGAATAAAGAAATCAAGCTTGCTGCTAGCAGTATTCTGAAATGGTAATTCATTCAAAAGATGCATTTAAATTTTTGATACTAGTAATACCCCACATAAAGTAACTAAAATATTATAATAATTCAATTTTAAATTTTTACTAATCTTCAAGCTTTTCAATTTTTGTTGTTTGTTTTGAATTTCGCACAAAGCTACACAAGGGCTATCTGCGCTAGCCGTCCCTAATTTAGCAGTGTAAGACCAGAGGGAAGGCAACTAGTCATCACCACCCACCGCCAACTCTTTTACCAATGAATAGTGGGATTGACCATCACATTATAATGCCCCCATGGCTGAAAGGGCAAGCATGTTTGGTGTGACGGGGATTCGAACCTGCAACCCTCAGATTGCGAGTCGAGCTCCTTAACCACCTGGCCATGCTGAGCCGTCAATTTATGTTAATTACCACTTACAAAAAACAATTACAGGTACACATATGTTGTAAGTAAAGTTAACTGATCTTACAAAGTTAGAATTATTTGTGTGCTTTAGTTTATTTATGATACTAATTGGCTTTAGCAAGTACTGAACTACTTAGGGTGGCAAAATCAATTAAAATTTTTATAATGAGTTTCAATAGAATATACTATCTCAGACTTGCTTCACATCATTTGCTGACCTGGAAACTGTGTTCATATGACAAATACAAACTCTGTAAGATATTGAACTTAAATATATAAAAAGCTTCTACTACATTCAATAATAAAAAAAACACTTAAAAAGTATTTAACACATACAGAGAAAATATGGTTTCAAAACTAGTGTCTGGAGCAAAAAAAGAAAGTTCTCCAGGAAGAATTGAGTTTCTCCCAAAGAGCTGAAAATAGTTCCAAGCCAGAATTCTTCAAGCAACTATGAATATGAAGGTTTCCAACTTCCAGAAGTATACCAGTCCAATTCTGTTGTAAGTATAGAATTGCTATCTCTCTTGTTCAAAAGAAGTTAATGCTTATACTAGAGAGAAATATCCTATATGTACTGATTAACAATGTTAACTGAAAGACAAAAGTAAACTAACATTATAGTAAATGTAACTATTGATGTTAACAGTGTATACTACGTGGAAAGACCTAATAAATGTTGTTATATTTTGTTTAATGTTAGTTTTGGAATCTGTTTATTCTAACTGTAAATTACCTCGAGTTAGCGACTTGTGACCTCCACTCGCCACTGCAATCCTCAACTCAATAAATTTGATGCGATTGGCGATATAATTGAAACTCCAACAATTAGCCCAAAGGGTTTATAGGCCCATCACAGATGAAAGCGAAGGAAATTTCAAAATTTATGAAAGACATGACATATTATTTTATTCATAAAACTATTCAACTAAAAATAACACAGATTTCTCCCACAATGATAAATCATGAGCATACATTTAAATTATTTTTTCAACAATGGTTTATTTCATAGAACCAAAGCAAAGATCAATGACAGATGACTTAAAAAATAATTTTTTTGTTATTGAGTGGTGAGCTGTAATTATATTACCTAAACTTGAATTACTTTTCATTAGATAAAGCAAAAAATACTAAATACAAACAATTCAGAATGCCCTAACCACTTGATCCCATTCAATTCATAAATACTAAGAGTGGTACAAACTTAGAAAATCTAGAATCAGCAAATAATGAATACATCATCATTTTTAGACAATTATCTCACAAGTGCTAAAAGGATCTATCTAATATTACATAAAATTTGATAATCTGCTTAATCTAAAAAATAATTGAACAACTTTTTAGTGTTATTTTGATTCTTAAACAGATTGTGCTAGAAAAACTTGAGACAATTCTTTCCATGTTGCCCTATTATTAACTAAAAACAACATTCAAAATGAACTTGAATCAGTTTCACTCCAAAAATATAAAATAATGCAAAATGTATGCTCTTCACAATAGTAATTAAAATTTCCACCTAATCACTTATATCCTCACATTTGCAATCATCAAAATATTGTTTTGCAACATTGTTATATTATTGAATAATCATGATAATGTAATTTCAAGGTTGATTTTCATTATTATTTTGTTGTGCTTAATAAATATCTCACTTATCTAATAATACACAATGGTTCATATGCTAAAACTTCTGTTGTCTTCAGTTATCCTGATGAACATTTTTAAAAAGATGAATACGAGTTAAATAATCCTAAGAGACCTATATAAAGTCCAAGATAATCCTAACTCTCAAATGAAAAATAAAAATTTTCTTTGTCACCACAATACCTGCAACTATCAACAGCTGACATCTTGTGGAAATAATATACAGGTTAATGATAACTAATCCATTAATTGTACTAATAATGATGTATTTATTAAATTTTAACCTCAAGTTATTAACAAATTTAAAATTGGCAGTGGCAGAGCTCAAGCTGGTTTTTTCTAAAGATTACTTTTTGTTTTTTTCTTGCATTTTCTGAACTTTCTCAAAGAATTCCTGCAGTGTATCATCCAAATCAGATTCTTTGTAATCTTTGATAATAATATCCTCTTCATTATGGATCCCCCGTATTAATGCTGAAAGAATTTTGCCACATGAAGGTCGGAAAAGACATAGAATGGGCTTCTTAAGAACCACAGCTCGTCCCACTTCATAACCAACACCAAGTGATGGCTGAGTCACTTCTGCTACAAGAGCTGTAAAAATTAAATTAGTAAAGTATTTTTAAAATGAAAGGAGCTTTAACTCTTTAATTATTTACTTATAATAACAGTCATTACTCAGGATTTTTAAATAAGAACTAATTCTTAATTATTTTAGACGCTGATTAAACAATAAACAATTACTTTTCCAACAGTGATTATACTTCTCTCAAACTTCTAACATAATTCATTTCTACTTATTAAGTAATATAATATGAAATAACTGCTGAAATAATCTTAGTTTAATGTGCAATATAATACACGATATTGTAGATGTACTAATACATTTAAAACAAAAATTGTTTTGTTTCAAAAAATTACTTAAAGGCATTTAGTACATTATATGTAGTTTTCCAGGATGATTTCCAAATAAACTTTTTAAAATATTTAAAAATAAAGTTTATGATGTTTCTGAACTTGCAATAAGTATTTGCCTTTTTTACAAATTGTTCCCATAATATAAAAGTGAAATGAACTTTGAATCTCTTGTACAGTCTAATATGTAACTTTTATTTCTCCAACACTTTTAAAGCAACCCCAAGTCTGTGATAGATTGAAAAAGAAACATGACATAGACTGTAAGGAAGATGCATTCTCAGTATTTTCCTTTAATTGGATGTACCATGAGAAATTAACCTAAATGATAAAGAAGGGCTAAACTGGAAGAAAAAACCAGAAGTGCAGCCTTTTGATTCCTTATTCAAAAGTACTTAAAAATACTGATAGTGTAGTTTTTTAATCTTCTTTGAGCTTTTGTTATAGTAAGATAGAAGTATGACAATGGTTTAAAGGATTATGTATAACATAAACACAACTGAAAAGCGAACATAAACAATATGGAACTGTACAGATTTGTCATTAGATGGCAGTACAGAAAAACTCCCTTAAACCTGACACTTCCAGTTTCACCCATATCATTATAATTCTATGCATGCTAAAAGTACACACACACAGAAAAATTCAAAAACATTATTTACATATTTGTAAGTTACTGCATTAAAAGTGGCACAAAGGGAAAAGATTAAAAGTAATAGGACATTAAAAGAGCTAAGGGTCGAGTTGAAAAAGTGTGAAGATAAAAGTATGAGTAAAAAATAATGACTGATTCAGAGAGTGGTAAATAATACTTTTACTGACTAAATGTAGTACAATTTTCATCTTTTTTTTAATGGTTATTGAACTTACTCTTGTAAGTTGTGAATATTTATTAAATACTAGAAATACTATAATATCTGGTTTTAAAGAATTGATAATAAAAATTTACAAACAGAATTATATTGTTTATCTGTGTGTTTGTGTGACATTAATATAATTTGTTAAAGCTGGTTTGGAAATATAGCTTCATTGTTATTCTATTAC
>NW_013665897.1:650016-651221 GCF_000517525.1 Limulus polyphemus
AGAATTATATGTTTATCTCTGTGTGTAGTATAACATTAAGTATAATTGTTAAAGCTGTTTTGGAAATATAGCTTCATTGTTATTCTATTACAAACTAAGAAATTTTTGTCATATTTCTAAACATATTAAACCATAGCTTCAATTTCTGTATTAAAACCAAACAAAAAAGTTTTCAAATTTCACAAATGTCAGAAAAAAACATGCACCTGATTTTCTTGCAAAGAAAGATATTTTATAATAAATTTAGGCAAAGAAACATATGTTTTTGTGACAGAATCATTTATATTTGTAGCTTTCTTTTACATTGTATGAAACTCTATACAATACTTCATGTAACAATAACATCCCAGTTAGCACTTTCTAATTAGGCTACAGCAAAAATAATTTGGACTATTAATATCATTTTGAAATATATACATAGCCACAGGGGTGTTACAGAGAGAGAGGGAGAGTGAGAGAAGTTGGCCCGATATAATTTTATAGCAAATACAATATTCATATACTGTTGAACACAAACAAGTGTATTTTAAAAGAAATCATTTTTTCCCTTTGCAGAATTGCCTAGAATTTGATATTAAATCTTCATCAAAATAAGCACAGCATACAACACATTTTTTTTCAAGTACCAAGTACCTTTGGTCAGTTTTGTTAATTTAGATTTTAGTATTGTACATTTCCATGCTTCCCTATGATTTGTTTTTTAATAATCTATAACTTTCATGATAAGAAATGTTTATTTAATTTATAATGAGAAATAATCAAACTTTGTGTCTAGCCAAAATCTAAACAAAATAATGTAGAGCATTTCTAGTTTGGTTGCTATAGACTTTTCTATTTTGCCACTTAGCAGTGCACGCTGACAATCTATTACTGATTTTACTCTTTTTTTTGTTGTTGTGTTTTCTTGCTGTAGTTTCTCCCCATGATTACTGTTTCATGTTTTATTTGTTTAATTATCATTATATTTAGCAACTGTACTTTAACAATGTCCAAAGACTTATGTAAATTCATTTTATTTTGCTTTAGATACTGAAGATGGAATCTGACAGAATTCCGAAACATTTATCTATGTCCCCTTTTTGTTAATAAACAATGTTGTATATCATAAGCGTCGTAATCTTGTTTATTATCAAACTTAGTTTTCCTTCGAATACACATCAATTGCTAATCAAACTTTGTGTCTAGCCTAAATCTAAACAAATACT
>NW_013665897.1:652221-661830 GCF_000517525.1 Limulus polyphemus
TTAGTTTCCTTCGAGTACACATGGATTGCTAATCAAACTTTGTGTCTAGCCTAAATCTAAACAAAATACTGTAGAACATTTTTAGTTTGGTTCCTAAAGGCTTTTCTATTTTGCCATTTAGCAGTGCACGCTGACAATTTGTCTTTTTCTGTCAATGAAACTAACTATTAATACAATTCTATTTAGATCACAACTAAAAAAGAAACACACCAGATACATAGGTCTGAAAGATTGTTTAACAAATCTGATCCAAAAATACACTGTTATTAGTAATTTGTAAATTAACATTTATTCTATAGATATGTTTAAAAATGTGGAATGTTGTTGTTTGTATTAACCACCTTAAAACTTATAATCAATTATAGATTTTTTAACAAGATACAATTTCGAGTTGTGATGCATGCCCAGATGTCCACACTGACTGCAAAATGCAATTTATTGAGAAACATTTTCTTAAATCCAGTTTCTGTTTCCACAAATAAAAAACATAAATACATTATTAGCATTATATGTATTTGCTGAAATATATTTACAGCATATGTTTTTGGAATTTCTTTATGCTGCATGATGCATAGAAACAAGATTATGAAATTACCTTCACATTGCTCTAAAAGACGAATATCTCTTTCATGAATTTCACTGTCTGATAACTCTCTTTCTACAAAAAAAAAAGAAAAGCTATCATAAATGTTTAACTCGTATATAAAACACATTAATCTAAAACACTAGGCAAACAATGTTTAATGACAAAATATCAATCAAATATCGTTTTATAAACTATTTAGTTATATTTTGAATGAAATCATATCAGCATCATAAAAATAATAATGGTGTAAAACAAAACATTAAGATAACACAGGTCATTTGGCTTATCAAAATCATCTGTTCTCCACATGAAGAATCAGTAAATTCCAAATAAAATTAGCCTTTCACATTCATATAACAAAGTTTTAAAGATTTCCAATTAATAGCACACACATACAACATCAGGCAAATCATTTTCAAGATTATAATTATAATCAAAAATTAATTTTGTCAAAGAACAAGTCTGCATATAGACTTTCAGGACTTAAACATATTATTATAACATTCAAATTTGTAATTCTAGCCTTATAATTCCATCTCTCAAATAAACAGTTACAATCCATCACACTTTTTAAGACACAAATCAATTTTACAGCAGGTTGGCTCACTAAGGATATAAAGTCTAATAAATATAAGAAATATAAATTGACAGCAATGATGGGAGACTTTGAGGATTATAAAACATCAAGAGAGTTGGTCAAATGAGAAAGTAGAAAGTCAAAAAATGTATGAAAAATGTTTGACTGAAAATGTAAGAATAAATAGCAAGTATTTCTTCAAATACATTAATAGAAAGGAAAATGTTATGATGGGGGTAGGACCTATAATGGATGATAGAGAAAGGCTAATATCTGATGATTATTGGATGGCTGGGTTATTAAATTTTGCTTTTTCTTTGGTTTTTACTCATGAAGATTTAAGCAGTATTCCACATTCTGAACAGTTGATAAATGGAAACAATATTAACCAAGATAACCACATTAATCTTTAGCTTCATAAGAAAACATTCAGAAGTTTAAAAAATGATAAAGCTTCCTGAAAAAAGTGATTAAAATTGTCCCAGTAATTATAGGCCTATTAATTTCACATCAGTAGCGGGAATAGTTTTTGAAAGTCTGATAAAAGATGCTTTCCAAAGTCATTTAAGAAAGTTTAAAATTTTGTTGGATAGTCAACATATTTTCATCAAGGAAAAATCTTGCTTTACTAATCTTTTGACATTCTTTTAAGAGGTTACTGCTAACGTAGATGAGGATACGAGTGTGGATTTGGTGTATCTAGATTTCCAGAAAGCATTTGACAATGTCCCACATAAAAGGCTTGTTACAAAAAATTGTTTCTGTAGGTTTTAGGGGTTTAAGTTGGCTTACTGAATAGAATTAGGAAACTGGTTGGATGGAAGAAAGCAGAGCATTGTTATAAATGGAGTTCAGTCAAACTGGATTATTTCATGAGCAAGGCATCTCATGGCTCAGTGTTAAGGCCTCTGCCCTTTCTGATTCACATCAATGGCATAGATGAAGGAATGGTTAACATATTATTTAAATTTGTTGTTGACATTAAAGTTTTGGGTGTTGCTAGCTGAGAGAAGGATGCTACCACTACTTTACAAAAGAATTCTGAATATTTGGTAAGTTGGGCAAATAAATTGCAGATGACTTTTAATTATCATAAATGCAAGGTAATGCATGTAGGATATAATCTGAATTATGAGTATAATTTTTAATTAAACTAACTTTAACAGTGTCATGAAAAAAAAATAGAATGGTGTTCTGGCTCATCAGTCTCATCCAAGCAATGTGCTGTTGCTAGTGGCAAAGCAAGTAGGATTTTTGGTTGTATCTACAAAATATTAAGTACAAGTCTAAAGAGGTTATAATGCCATTATATAGGTCATTGGATACGGAACATTTGGAGTAACGTGTTCAGTTTTAGGTTCTTTACCTTAGAAAGGACACTGAATAGTCAAGAAGGATCCAGAAGAGGGCTACTGAGTTGTCATATGAGGATAGGTTAAGATCTCTGAACTTGTCTTCTTTTGGGGAAAGAAAAGTAAAATGGGATCTGATTAGTGTTTAAGATTATTAAGTGAAATGGCAGTGTTGATGTATCATCTATTTATATATATTTAATGGTGAGAACAGTAAGACTAGGGGACAGAGGTATATATATATATTTTGCCAGGGTAAGAGTTATCTTCAGCTAAGACAGCTTTATTTTTATAAAAGGTTGTTGGCCTTTAGAACAAGTTGTCATCAGACATGGTAGATGCTATTAGTTTAAAGGAAAAGGCTTGAGAAGGGCTGGCTTTGAGTTTTTTAGTGTTTATTTTGATATAAAAAGAATTTAAAGAAAAATTTTCCCACCTTTACAGAAATTTGTTCACTTAAGAATATGTTATTCTCTCTCATCAATAAAATCACCAATTTATTGTTTAGAATTTCAGCTAAGTCTCTTCTTTCCAAAATAAAATCCTTTTAAAAAAATCTCTTATAAAATCAATATTAATTTTAACTTTCCTTTTTGCACCTAAGGTATTTTCCGAGAGACTTTCTACATCTAAATCTCTTTTTTTTTTGGTTTAACCATACTTTTCTTGACTTTTTTCTTCTATATTTCAAAAAACATAAGCATTTTCAATACTAATAATAAATTTTATTTTTTTTGCAAGCTAAGTATTTCCTCATTTACTACTAGTTTAATTCACCTATTATCCATTTCAGAAAAGGCTTTCAGCTAGAATGTATCATTTTGTAAGAATACATTACTTTCCACTATTTTGACCATAGTAATAAGAACATCCCAAGCTCAATTAACATTTTTCCTATTTACATTAACTACACACTTCTCACAAAAAAAGGTAGTTTTTAGAAATCAGTCAGCCTAAAATCAAAGATGTAGATCTTAACTCTACAATTAGTTTTAATAAAAACTTCATCCATCATCACTAGTGCTTGAGTGCTCTTGCATAATTACATTTCTTAGTATATCTTCCTTAGTATTAAAAACACGTCTAAAATGCCATCTTCAGGATCTTAAGTACACTGTGTGGAAAATCAAATCCATAAAATCCTCTTAAAATTTTATATGTATGTTTAACTGAATAATACATATTTCAACAAGTATTTACACTTGAAACCTAAAGTGATACTAATTTTTAAAAAACATCATTCAGTGAAAAATAAGCTGTCTTTATCAGTACAACATAAACGTTGCATACCTTCAGTTACTTTAAACCAGACCATGTACAATTCTATATAGCACTAGAAGTAAGCAGTTTCATGTCACTGCAATCTGTGTACTAGCTTTACTTACCTTTTGTGTGAGATTCCCCTTCTTTAGAATCATCATTAGTTCCAACAAACTCAGTCAAGACTGTTCCATATTTCTTAAGTTTAGAAATTATTCTCCGATAAATCTCAGCATCCTGACGACCTGCTCGAATACTTCCACAGAAGTAAATTTCAAACTTCATTTCCAAAGATTAACTGAAAATATTAAGAAACTCCTAAATCTCCTATAGTTTTTCTACAGCAATCATTCACTTTTCAAAACATACTGTTGTTTATTTAGCATTAGAGGTAGGCAAGTCTGATAACTGATTAACCACTGGTCTCATTAATCAGTTACATTCACAAATCAATTAATTCACTATATAGTATATATATATATATTTTCTCAATCAATTTGACTGACCTTGTACACATCCATAGCTGTGAGACTATATGTACATAACTCTGAATGTACTAAGTGTATTTTTATGAAATTTTGCAAGATATTATTAAACTGTAAGCATTACAAGTGTTGTAAACAAAAAATCTGATTTTCAAATAAAGTATTTGGAATAAAGATATGTTTAAATTTACAAAGCCTTTACTAAGTCTGAGTTAAAGGTGATTTTCATGTTAAAAATCACAACACTTATTTTCATCATACAGTTTTCATATTTCATTTGCATAATCTCAAGAACATACTGAATGAATATCAAATACAGTGAAATTAGAAGTTGAAAAATAGAAATAAAATGAATAATACCATTTTTTTTTCGAGAATGATAGCAGATTGTAACAGACAATTACAAGTATTTATCCTAACAGCCTCAGCTACTAACCTTTTTAACTTCTGCTTTCTTTTAATTTTATGGCTTTATTGCTGTACTTTGGACTCTACTACACATGGAAAGCAAATAAATACAGCAGGAGTCCATTTAGGTGTTTCTGGTAAAGCTTAGGGTAAACAATCAGGTTACAGTCATGCACATACCATGAGCTCACCTTATTCATCAACTCAGCTCATAAAATTCTGAATGTTATTTAAGTTTTGTTTAACCCAAGAAGTTTCTAATTTTTAAATTTCAGTTACTTTTTAATAAATATAAGAGCAATAAATAAGAAATAAAATATACATAAAACTACATTTAGTACTAACATACAATTGAGGCAGTTTTGCATTCAAATACACATTCTTGGTAAGCCCATTGAGTCTATCAAATTTGGGTATTGAAAAAAGAATTCACGTAGCTTTCAAATATGCATTTTAGAACACAAAAAATACATCAATCAGTAAAACAGAAGGTTCCAAAACTACTATAATTTTTCTAGTTTTCAAGGTATGTTATAAATAGGTAAAAAATTCCATTAGCTGTTCAGAGTTGAATAACTTTGATCACAGACAAAGAATCTAGGACTAACTGTCTACAAACGCCCACTAAAAAAGTAACAACTATAACAAGCTTCATGAATAAGAGAATCTGCTATTTCTGTTGGTTTTAAGCATGTCCATCAGTCATTTAATGATTATATATACTACTGTCTTGAAAGGTGGGACAGATGGGTGGGGATTCTCTGTTGGGTTTAACAAGTTTATTGTTATATACATGATACAAAGAATTTAAGATTGAGAATTTTAATATTTCCTTTTGAAATTAAATAATTTAACCTTAGATAATGTGAACATTTGAGTCATAAACTTCGGTTTGAAGCCAAGTTTACCAACATACATTGATACCAAAGTTAATTAAATTTTGAATGTAAAGGTATAAAAGAATGTGACCTAACCATATGTGTAGTGTTAAGCTAAAAAAAACCTTGAATTCGTCAAAAAATAATAGAGAGGAACCGTAACAGCAATATTTTGATTACTTAGATACTTGAAATAATCAAAAACACTAATTCCTATTAGTAGTCATTTTCATGAGATTAATCTATTCAAAAGCAGATTTATTATTCACATGAAGATCAATTGAAATTCCCACTACAAATAATGTTATATACTCATACCATTAACTCATATATTTCAATCTACAAATCTTCTTCTGAATCATACTGTAGAAGCTTGTTGCAAGTAACTCACTATATAATGTTTAAGATGCTGTTCAGTTCTAACCATACGAGGTACTATAAACATGGTACTACCAACTGTGTAAGCCTAAGTGAAGATAACCAAGAAACATATGTTCCTCTAACACATTTTTGAAATTATATTGTTTCCTTTTCAGAATTGTCTAAAATTAAGTCCTTTTCCTTAAAAGAAGCATAGCAAGGAATACTTTTTTTTTTCTTACCAAATCTATTTGCTCAGTTTTGTTGATTTAAATTTTCAGATTGTACATTTCCATGCTTTTCTATTTAATTTGATGGGGCATGTAAAAAAAAATAGCTTACGTGCCTAAGAAAGGCACCTGAAAATATTCATTGTCCTAAAATTAAAGTAAGCAATTATTATTATTACAGATTTAAACTACCATAATTGCACCTACAGCAAATCCAGCATTTTCTATATTTCAATATTGTATTAACGTATACTATGTTTCTGATGCTGTAGAGGTTTTTCCATTGACATGAAAAAGTAATGTAGTTATAGTTTACTCTGCCATAAATTCTCAGCTGGTCTGATGAGTTCTGGTATTGGCCAAAAGGCTTTGTTGGCAATGGATAGTGTGTGTGTGATAAATTATTATATATTCTTCTTTAATTCCACTGATAAGTTCTTAGAATTACTAATGTAGTTTTCTTCTGTTGATGATGTGGTTGCTTGACACAAGACTAGCCTGCTAGTTCACCAGTTCTTCTGAATGATAGTAGAGTTAGTTCAAGGAATAATAATAATAAATAATTGGATTTAGAAATAAATAATATTGTGTTATCAATCCTTAACGTAACTGATTTGAAAATGATTTTTATAAAATTGATCATATCTACACTTCATTTACTTAATCTAGTTCATGAAACTGATGACGTAAATAGTGCCTAGACCACTACATCTATCATGTCCCATCCAGTCTGATGAGCTCTGGTGGCGTTGAACAAAAGGTTTCATCACCACTGGATATGGCAAATGTAGTGTGGTTAACATACTATCACATTTTCTTCTTTGCTCTCACTGTTTAAGTTCTTAAAATATTGGGTATCAAGTGCTTAGGCTTGTCTTTTAAAGAAAAAAAAAAAGACTACTTTGTCTTCTATTCTAATATCTTGTTATCTGATGCTGTAACTCAAATCACTGTTGTGCATAAAGAAAAAGATACACTGAGAAACTTAATAGCCGTAAAGTTTTGGATCAGTATATTTTGCCAAAGGCAAGGTTTATGGCTATTGTGAGGATTTTAAGCTTTATCAAAACTTGTACTGATATGGATTGCTAGAAAGGAATGTTTATTGTCAAATATGGTAGCATTGAATGAAACAGGAAGTTCTGTGATGTCACGTGCATGACCTTTACTGATGAAAGCTATTTTATGGCATGAGTGGTACTGGGGGAATTTATCCAAAAGTTATACAAATGTCATAACAAGGAGTGATTCATTAGGCCATACATCCCAGTTGATATTGTCAAAACAATAAAACTATTATTATCTCACTATACTCTAGGTTTTTTTTTATTATGAATTCCCCATTGGGCTTCAAACTTTGTAAGGTAATGCTATAAATAGCCTGTAACAATTTATCAATGATAAACTGAAACATCTAAGAACATTTTTCAAACAAATGACGATCCAAAAAATTAGTACCAGATAAGCATGTCATAAAAAGTTAAAACTGCCAACTTTATGAACTTATTGCAGTCAAAACTAACATAAATCTATAAAAAAAACATGGTGTAAAACTTTTTACAAAATAACCTACATTCTCAAAGAATAAATTAATAATCTCACACACAAGAATGAAAAAAAAAGTTACATAAGTTGAAAATGTGATTTTGAGAAAAAATATAACAAGTAAATACCCTGGAATACAAAACATCTGAAACACAACCTATTTGTCAGTGAACACAGAATACTGTGTAAAAAGGAGTTTGTCTGAAACAATATCCACATTCAGAAAAAAAATAAATGTTAAAGAAAGAGAAGGCATCAAACATCAAGACAGAAAACTGTATTATTAGTTGGACTATATTATAGAATGATTCAAGTCAGCTAATTATAGAAACCACTATTAAATGGCACACCATCAATGGTACCATCTAGCCTAGCAGTTCTCAATCTGTGATCTCTCTTCAGGTGGTCCAAGGAAAGGTTGCATAATTTTGGAAAGGAAGCAGTAGCACAATTCATCCCATTTTGATCCACTGCGATAAAAAAAAAACTCTGGTGGTCCACAAACAAAAATGTTTGAGAATCACTGTTATAGCATTCAATGGTCCTTCACTGTAGTATCTTACAACACTGTGAACTAATTTATCACAATAATGTATTTAAATATGATAAAAATTCTTACAAAAATACTAACATTTTTACACTTTCAATTTTTTTAAGTTGTTTTGTATAATAATAATAATGTTTCAAATTTGTTGATGCACAACAAATTTGCTTATCCTATTATATACACAATTTGGCAATATTATTTAAAGTATGTAGTGTTAATTTTTTTATAGCATTTATGAAATTTTCAAATGATAAAAGTGTTTTGATGCAAGTTGTGAAGCATATTCCTCGTAAGTTTTTGCAAGTAAAATTATATGAAGTCTTTCTTGTACTTACATAGGCCATTTTACTAGTTTTGAAGACTGAACAATGAAACTGTTGAGGTTACATGCAAACATTCCACACCTGTTTTCACAATGAAAGACTAATTTAGATTTTCATGCTTAGAGGTGTTTAGTAATGCCACAGCAAAGGGTCTCCTGCATCCAGTTATGGAGTTCCATCATAGCAAGTTCATGAGTGTGCAGTACACTGTACAGGAAGCATAGTACTATAATTCCAAATCACTAATCACAATGATGAAACTGGGCAGATGAAACTAATTTTATTATCGCCCCCGCCGCCTTTAATATAACATCAAGTACCAATGTAAATTACTTTTTTTACTACTATTATACACTTGAGCCTGAGGATGTTGGCAAAAGCTTTGGTATGTACAGGCTCTCCTCTGTTCTGAAAAATACCTGTATTGTAATGACTAGTAAATTCACAAAAATATTACTTCACTTTTCAGTTTAACTCTTTAGGCTTATAGAGTATTTAATTTTAAGTTTTTGACGAAAGATTATAAAAGTTCTGAATTTAGATTGTAAAATATCTCTGCTCGCTCCAATATAACATAACAAATAAAATAATTGTAAACTTTTTAACTGAATACTTTACCTTATGAGACAAATTGTTTATGTTTATAAACAGTTTTCGCAAAATGCAACTTAAAATAGTAATTAAGTCTCACTCTATCATTTAAAAAGTGTCACCACTAATGATAATGTGTTCCGCCAAATCTCATCCCCATAGCATGCGCATGCGTGATACATGGGCAATAAGTCTGCCAAATCTCATCCTTCTAAATTATGTCTTATACAAAATATTTTTGGTAATATTAGTGCTATTTCTTTCCTTATTATAGAAATTTTGTGTTGTTTGTTTACTTTTATGAGGGCAACTTTGTTCGTATACTTATTTTAATTCGTAAATACTATAGCTACTTTCACGTAAAGTACTGTTACGTCTCCGTTTGTTAATTAACTTTCCGTAACTTCGTTCCGACGAAACTTTAGCGACACAAGTCCTTACTTAATAAAACTGGTTTATTATTTCCG
>NW_013665897.1:662147-666995 GCF_000517525.1 Limulus polyphemus
TAGACCATTCGCTAAGGTACCGGATAGTTCTAGAAAGTAGAGGGCGTGAGAATAGTCACGTGATCTCGATGACGCAACAGTACTATTAATATTACTTAGTATCAATCATTTGTTCAGGTAGGCTTAGAAATAGCACATTTTATAAATAGTACAGAGAAATAGGCCGTTTATATTACATGAAATAGTACTTACGAAATATATATATTTGATCAAAAGTGAAAAGAAAAATTAGCAAAAATGGACAATGAACCGACACTGAAAGATACGATGGGATGAAATTTACACGTGGGATGGTACTTGGCAGAGCTGCGAAACTGTATTCCCCGGATGAGATTTAGCGGCACAGCGGTAATTAAAATATGGTGGAAGAATTAGGGAAACACATAACAATAAATAAATAAACTAAACTAGATGAATCATAAATATATATAAAATAGCAGTCAACTGTTAGTATTATCATATAAGAACTTATAAGTGGAAGTACGTCAACCACACTATACCAGCAATATCCTATGCCGACAAGGCCTTTTGTTACATACCAGGATTCATCAGCCGGTTGGAATACGACAGACATATTATAGAAGTACATGTCAAAACCACACATGGGTTGTTCGGAAATTAGGCAATCTCCATTCGTATCTCATGGGTACAAGATATTAAATTGCAATGAGAAGTAAAAAATAAAATAAATAAATAAAGGTAGAAGCAAAGTAAAATAAATTTTAAAAATAAAATGAAATTTCGTATACAAATATCTACATATATTTGCATGTTTGTTTGGTTGTTGTTATGCACAAAGCTACGAAATGGGCTGTCTGTGCTCTGCTCATCACAGGTATCGAAACCTGATTTTTGGCGTCGTAAACCTGCAGACTTATTGTTGGGGGTATTTGTTTGCATAAATGTTTCAGATGTCACGCAAAATATGGGATAACTAACTAAAACATGTATGAATGGCAAAAGAAGCGAGTCTACAATGATCTTCGGTCAAAAAGCAAGTCTACCTCAACAGCCAAACAAAAACAAACAAAAGAATGGCGGAGAATTGCAAAGATTTTGATGTGTGTGTGAAGTGAGTATCCTGAGCCGACAAAAACACGATTTCATTGGATAGACGCCGAAGAAAGGAACAACACCACCTGTATCGGAACATAAGCTGAAACCTGAAATAATAATAAAATGTATGCTGTAAAGAAAATTTAGATCTAAAAAGGGGAATTTGGAAAGAGAAATAGCATAAAAGTATAATGAAACCAAGATGTTAAACTTGCATTTGAATGGAAATTGAAAAACATGTACAGTGGAGATCCAACTTCGAAATGTCAATATTTTAAGTGATTAGATGCTAATTGTTTATTATTATGATGTAAGGAGATATATACTTTGTCATGACTAAATAGTGCCTGTTATGGAAGGAAGTTATGTAGAAAGGGGTATCTGTCCTGAGCTTTAAACAACAACAATAACTGGATACTAGTTTCATGTGTCTTTTCTTAACTTAGGTCAGTGATTCCCAACCTTTTCACCACCAAGGACCCCTTTTATTTTATTTTTTCTCCACAGACCCCATGTTTTCGAAAGATTCCGTCTACCCAACAAGCTGTTTTTATTAACTAATAATTAACTAGTTTTCCCATTTTTCACTGTCAAATAAAAGACATATATAACTGAGTGTGCAATTAAAAGAACAGCAGTATTAAAAAAATTACTTGTTTAATGAGCTGGTTAATGTTTCTTTATTGATACTATGTTCCACACTTTTTCCCACGAGGAGCTTAGCTGAATTTTTAACGGCTTTTCTCACATAATTAGAGAGCCAGAAAAATTGTGACAGTTATAGAACAGTCTCAGCTTTTTACGTTGTTATTATTCTGTATCTTTCCGTGCATTATTTAATTAAAGAAAGTAGCTTACAAACCCCCAGTATTATCTTCGCCGAACCCCAGGTTGGGAACCACTAACTTAGGTGATAGTAGAGAATGTATCCGCATAGCATGGAGGGGGGTGTAGGTTGGAAAGTGAAACGCTCTGCGTAGTGTGCGGTTTACAGTATTTGCAATTTAAAGAATGTATTATCCGATATGTTGCACGTTATCACAGATTCGTATTTATTAATGGTATAATGAAAATTTTCAAGTAAGTAATAGCGAACATGGTGTCCTATCTTACGTAGATGGTAAATCTTATCGCACGTTTTAGCTAGTATATCGCTGAAAAAAGATTTCCAAGTTAACTCGATGCTGATAAACTTGATTGAAGTTGATGTGTGTTTGTGTGTCGTAGAGTTTTAAATCTGACTATTTTTAGTCGCGGGAATTTCTTATTTAAACTTCTGTGGAATATAATTGCTTGGGTTTTTTGACAGATTAAGAACAATGCGCTACTTATTACATCATATATTAGTTTGAATAAAAGAAGTCAGGACTATATAAGCAACGGGTGAGGTGATCGGGAGATGTGCTCCAAACAGCTATGTCATCAACACATTGCAATGCATGAGTTAATGGTTAGAGGGGGCAAGAAATGCAATTAAAGCATGTGTTTGTTTGGAATTAAGTACAAAGCTACACAATGAACTATCTGTGCTCTGCCCACCTCGAGTATCGAAACCCGGTTTCTAGCGTTGTAAGTCCGCAGACATACCGCTGTACCACTGGGGAGCTAAAGCATGTGATAAGTCAGACACAGTAGTGACTGAAACGCTATTTATATTATAAATATCCCTTAGTACTCTAGATTCGACACTGGGGCTTTGAAAATGCGTCACGAGTCCGCCACCACAGAGCTGTTAATTCTCCCTTTGAGTCGCGCTTTTCTGCATTTATTATAGAGTGATGTGTCCAGAGGCGTCGTTAGGTAATTAAAAGATTCGGGGCTCAGGATCATTTTCGGTGTTTCAGTATGATATCGATCATGGTTTTTCTATTCTGATTTTTCAAGACATCAACTGGGGTATCCGGGCACGAGTCCCGCGTGCCAGTGGCTGCCGACATTTCTAGATGTACTCGTTTTGGTTTGAGTGTTGTTAAACATAAAGCTACACAATGGGTTGTCTGTGTTTGGTTCACCACGGGTATCGAAACTCAATTTGTAGCGTCGTAAACCTGCAGACTTACCAATGAGCCGCTGAAGGGCGACGTGTCTGTTTACAAAAATAATCTTAGGTTGTTTCCTACACTGAACGCCTTGATTGACCAAATAATATGATCTTCTCTTCCATTTTGAGTAATCTAATTTCTGTTTTATTTTCTAATTTACAGTAAATTTTATCATTATTTTGGAAAGTAATTATATTATTCACAAATGCAAACGAGGTGGAGTAAGCCTTCAATTACAGCATTTATTAATGAGTTGGCACTTTACATGAACTATTTAAAAATCATCAGATGAAGAAAAGATAAGGAATCTCACGAAATAATGTTGTTGTTTTTTTATTTAATAGGTACTATAATATACCTTCTGTTTTTACCTAATGCTGTAATTAAAATGTAAGGTTTGTCATTATACACGAGTTCTTTAAATTTTACTTGGAGAATCAGTTGACAAAGACAAGTCACGAGGTACAGTGTTCCCTCCTTCTTTGATACGTTTTCTTAACCTAACCTATCATTGGGCAGCAGCAGCAAGAATTAAGATTTGAAGACCTGCCCAACAGAGAAAAAGAAAACGAAGAAGCAACATTTTTCTTTTGAATAGGTTCAAAACAAGTTAGGCTTGTATTTTATTTATCATTTTATAAACTAGATAGACTATTAATAAATAGTATGTTATTGTAATTTAAACTGTTTCAGAGATATTACAATGTCATTCGATGTGGAAGAGAAAATTCTCATTTCTTCCCTCTAGAAATGTAACCCTAAAATCTTTAACTTTCTTTTGTTTTGTATTTCATTTTTTATTTTATTTCTTAATTGTTATTATTATTTGTATTATTATAATGAAAACGTTGAAAAAAGCCTTTCAGACTGTCGGGGGTACTTTAACTTAATGTTTCTGTTCTACCCTTAATTTGTACTCCATATCAATTTTAGTTTGTTCTAAAGTTATTTGCTCCCTTTAGCCAACGAATGTATTATGGTAAATATTGTTTACTACTTTGTAGCAATATTTTGTATAACTTGTTTCACTTTATGTACAAAATGGAGCCCATTGTATTTTGATAAGCCTGCTTGGAAATATTGGAAGTCGCCTTGGGAAAGGCGTCAGCCAAATCAGTTTATAATAATAGTAATAAATTATACTTGTCTTAAAACGTTTGTTTAAAACATATTATATTTTTAACATTACATTCCTTATTCAGTCGTTTAGGGTTTTTGTTGAAGAAGAATGTATAACAGTATTTCAACCACACTATGTCTACTATATACAGAGCTCAAAAGGCCGGCTTGGATACAAAAACATAATAACCTGCCGAAACACTTCATCAGAACCATTTGTTACAACAACAATTGTTGTGGAATGAGCGGTTTTTATCATATAAATTTTTAAAAGTAAAGTACCTATAAAAATTTAATATAATAAAATTGCCATAACCTTCTTTCTGACATGAATAATAATTAAGTATACAAAATAACATCGGTAAAAACAAATCTTCGTTTTTCAAGTAAAATTATATCTATAATAATGTAAAAGCGTGTTTGTGTGTCTGAGTGTGGCCGCCATAACTTCAAGAAGAAAGAACCCAGAAACCTGAAATTTTGCACCCACACTAGATGGACGCTGAGAGTGTGTACCTGTATATGATTACTTATCCACGTATGTGTGCGAGCGCATTCTTTTTTTTTTAAGGCAAGCTAGCAAAAAAAAACCACACAAGAAAGAATATATGAACGCCATAGCACCAAGAAC
>NW_013665897.1:667162-675984 GCF_000517525.1 Limulus polyphemus
GAATATGTAACCCCCCATAGCAGTCAGACAAAGAGAGCAAAGTGGCTCACATAAATATACGCTGAGTTCCATTTATCGATGTTATCAATACGATAAGATCCTTATGCAGTCCACACGTACAAATGTCAAAATAAAATAATATAAAATCAGTATAATTTTATCAATTTTTGATCCTTAATTTTTAGGGGTACATGGGAACCTGTCAGAATGCCCAAGGGCAAAGGGTGCAGAGGAACAAAATAATTGGGAATCCCTGGACTAGAGGGAAGGCAACTAATCAATATCCCCACTTCCAACTCTTGGACTATTCTTTTACCAACTGCGTTCCCTCTAGTCTATCAATGTAAAAGTATGGACTGCTAAGCACATACAGTCCTTTTTATAGTTTTGCGCAAAAATTCTGAAACAAACAAACATATTGTAAATCCAGTGGTCAGTGTAAATTACTTGTACCTGATGATGACAAAACCTTGTCGAAACGTTGTACATTTGCTGTTATTTTAAAGTTTTTCTTCATTACCCATTCAAGCCGTCTCCAGCCATTATTAGTCTCAAAGTGGGTTCCTCGTCATCGAATATTGTAAATCCAGCTTTTTAAATGAAGAGAAAGTTAAGTAAAAACGCATAATATGTAGCAGCATAAATAAAGAATGTGCTTTAGAGCATATTTTTGTCTAATCTTAGTATAAATGTTATTTTAAATTTCTAAGCAATTATTAAGACATTAACATTTATTGATTGCATAAGAAAGCAAGTTTCTCTTGGTAACTTGAAGGTTGTCTGTTTGAAGTTAAGCACAAAACTACACAATGGGCTATCTGTGGTCTGCCAATCACGGGTATCGAAACCCGGTTTCTAACCTTGTAAGTCCACAAACATCCCGCTGTGTCACGGGGGGGGACAAAGTTTAAGTATAACAGTATTATTGAAACTATTATTACATTTTTCAGCTAGACATGCGTTTTTTTTTCTGTTTTAGATAAAGGGTGTCCGTTTGAGTGTAATAAATGTCGCCTCCCAGTGGCACAGCGGGATATCTGCGAACTTACAACGGTAGAATCCGGGTTTCGATACCCGTAGTGGGCAGAGCACAGATAGCCAATTGTGTAGCTTTGTGCTTAGTTACAAACAAACATTATAAGAAATGTCTTTTTCCAGGTGTATAACAACACTAAATCAATAGTTATCGATAATATATTTGAATTAGACGAGGGCTCAACATTCTGACAGTATGTTGTTGTTTTTTCACCTGCCTGTAAAATGATGCTAACTACGTTATTTGGATCGAATATTTTAAGAAAAACAAAAAGTCAAACATTTTAAACATTGCGTAAAAAAAACTAATTTTCATTTTCCATTTAATTAACTACTTCCTGATGTGATAAGAAATGTTTTTGGTATGGCCAAGTTTGTGTTAAACAATCAATGTAAAAATACATTGTATATGAACTATAAAATATAATTTAAATAATAATATATTATTTAAATATCTGAGAAAAAGTTTCTTATTTTTTAAATAATACTTCTATACAACTGATGTGTTTAATTTCTGTGTAAAGATTTTCAACAATTCTATCTATATTTTATAAATTTAATACAAGGTTTGACCTAAAAAAAGGGAGAATTTTGAATATACATAAAAATTTGTCAAGTGTCATTGTACTTGACTAGATTTACTTTCAGAGCAAGGTCATTGATAATTTTTTTTTTTTGGATTCCATGTTATGAAGTTAGGTGTAAGGAACACTGATTGGAGTTGAGAGGGGTGAGAAAGAGACCGGCTTTCGGTCATTCTCCGTGCAGTTATGAAATTACAGCACTATAAAGCATTAAAAGATTATTGGAGTGATTATGAAATGTTATGATCCGATATACCGAAAACAGGCATTTAAGGTCAAAAATAAAGGGACATGTCTGGCGTGGGTTTGAGAAAGGAATATAAAATATAGGAGTTCAATAAAAATAATATAAACGATAAGAGTTCAATAAAAGGAATAGAAAAAAGCCGGGAGATGTGAGAGAGAACGAATTAACCAAAATAGGCGGAGAAAGATATATCTATGGCTTTAAGTTATCTATTTTAAAGCTATGAAATGTTTCGTTCAAATTAGATTTGACATTTTATCTCGCTTACATTATATTTTCCATTGATTTGTTTTTAATTTCGCGCAAAGCTACACGAGGTCTAGCTGCGTTATCCGTCCTTAATTTCGGAGTGAAAGACTAGAGAGACATTACTACCCACCGCAAACTTTTGGGGCTACTGTTTTACCGACAACTAATGGGATTGACTGACACATTATAACGCCCCCACTGCTGAGAGGACGAGCATGTTTGGTGGGACTGAGATTCGAACGTGTGACCCTCAGATTGCGAGTCGAGCACCCTAACGCTCTTCTGTGTTTTAAAAAAAAAGTTTTATTGGTTATGGATCCATTACTCGTGTTTTAGTGTCCAAAATGTCATAAATTCTTTTTGATTTTATTTGAACATAAACTGTTAGGAACTTAAAAGGTAAACAACATTATAAAAGAACACATACTTGGGGGTTTAATTTAGTATTGCTTCTTTCATGAACCTGCTATTGTTGTTTTTAGTGCATAGCTACACAATGGACTATCTGCACTCTACTCATCATGTGGAATCGAACTCCGGACTTCATAAGTCTAACTAACAGTAGTCACCCAAGTATAATTATACACGTTATTTCTATTTCAGCAACTTAATTGTCGCTCGCCTCTGTCTAATTTGAAATGTACACTTTCAATTCATTCTGTTCTATCCTCTCCATACACACATACACACCTGATGGGGCAACGGTAAGTTTACAGACTTACAATACTAAAACTGGGGCTCGATTCTCCGCGGGGGATAGCCCACTTTATAGCATTGCGCTAAAAATCAACAACAACAATCACATTTTCCCCTCAGATGGCTCAACGGTAAGTCTGAGGGATTATAACGCTAGACATCGGGCTTTGATTCCCGTGGTGGGCACAACAAAGATAGCCCTTTGTGTTGCTGTGTGCTTTACAACAGACAAACAAATCATTCTTCTTTTTTCTTACTTTTTTTTTTATCTTTGTCAGTATACAAACTTACAAACTAAGTTTTCGTATAGTGAAACAAAGTTTTGCTCCAAGAACTATAGTTTAGTCATTATGGGTTAACTGCTATAGTGCTACCATATACCATTTCCAAGGATTAGTTCAGCGAACCCTACAAAATTAATGTTACTTATTCATGAAATGCAAGCTCTGCACTGCAACTCTTATACGACGGAACATAAGTCATACGTATATAAGTCATAAGTATATAACTTACTGGTTACATTCTTCGCCTTTCTTGACTCAAAATGTTATTTAATTCAAAATAATTAGTAATATATATATACACACACACACAATATTTAAAGTGGTATATTTATGGCTTTAGGTTATCTATTTCAAAGCTATGAAATGTTTCGTTCAAATTAGACTTGACATTTTACTTCGCTTATATTATATTTTCTGTTATATGTTAACATTAGTGTTTTGTAATAAACCGACGATATGTTTCATAAAGTTTATTGTAAAACCATGGTAGATGTCCCAGTTATGAATAGAATGAAACTTAAAGTAAAATATTCAGAGAAATGAATATTCTTCAAATGTGAAACTACGTCACACAGGAATCCTGTAATTTTTTTCCGTGGGAAAATTAAATTTTCAGAGTATGTGCTACTTACTAGTTGTGCTGGGTTGCTTGTTTTTACAGCCTATGTTTGTGTGATATACCGTTGTAATTTCTTTATCATTTAATTTTAAATTCATTTAATCTCCTAAAATCGTATAAGAATAGACAATAGACAAAAAGACAGTTACACTACACGAAAGAAGCTCGATAGATTGTGCTAAATTGTAATTACTTGTTAATATAAATAGAGTATTTGAGAAAGTTATAATAAAAATAAATAGTTAAGATTTATAAGCAATAGAATAAAATAAAACACGGTATATTTGAACCATAAGATCAGTGATTTTACTCAGTTATTCTTTTGTTTATGAGTGGTATTGATCATTCCAGTTTATCTTCAAAAATTCAATATGCTAATAATTATCGGAAAATTGTAAATTTATTATTTAATCTATTAGTTGTTCGGAATGTGTAGCGTGGATTACTATTTTGGTTTAAGTATGATTTTTGTTTTGTAATAATAAAAAATTAATAAAACAAATTTTAAAACTATGTCAACATTCTTTATTTTTTAAATTGCACTTTTTAAGCCTGAGACGTGAGCTTAAAAATGAAATATTAACATATTCATTCGTTTTTCTCCTGTTTTAGGGCACTGTTTAGATATCGTTCAATTAGGAGTAACTATGAATCTTTTCCGGTAGGTGTCTCTAATGTTTTGCACCATAAAAAATATAATAACGAGATTCCGTTTTATAAGCATTGAAATCTTAAAAAGTAGCAAAAAGTAACCTAATAAAAGAATAGCCCCATCATCTGTCCTGTCTTCAAAAGTTATAAAAGTCGTATTTTGTTGATCGGTAATTTTATCTCTGAGAAAAACGCAATTTATTCTTTTATTTCACTCTCTCATAACTGTCATAATAATATCACGTTTAAAACATTGCTCTAATTACCTATGTGGTTTAATAAGTCAACATTACTTGAAAGAAAGATGAATTAATTAAAGATTATTAAGTAGTTTTTATTATTCATTGGAACCTACTAGTTTCAAATACCTTCGGGAAGTATGTGCCACTTACCAGTTGTGCTAGGAAGCTTATATTTGCAGCCTGAGTTTGTGTAGTTCACTTCTTTAATTAATGTTTGAAAGTTGTTTAATTTTAACTTGCATTCTAAAATAAGTATTTTTGTAGGGAAAATAATGGTAAATACGTCTGATTTAATACTGCTTATATTTACTTCCCGGAACCACCTAAGATGTCCCTTTGTGAATAGGCATACAGAGTTGACAAGGAAGGGGTACCGGGAGAATTACGGATTCGAACACAGAGGACAGCACTCATCAAACAAGAACTCAACAAGACTATGAGTATGACCACCAATGCCGTGATAAAACTTGGTGTTGACATACAAACATTTTCTCTAGATTCGGTTGGACTACCAGCAGTCAGGGTTAAGGTACCATTGCTTGCTTCCGAGAAAGTAATATCTTCCGGTGCTACAACTCGGAAACTGCGTTGCAATTTCACCGGTTCTACACGTTCTGGTACAATTATTATGCCGTCCTTGTCTCTATAGATATCTTGTACCCCTCCACGAGCCTCTCTCTTCTTTCTTCCTGTTAGTGACTGCGGGTATTCTGGACAGAAATCTGAGCACTGGAACTTGCAGAGTTCAATGTCACATTCCATGAATAATTCCATGGTGTCTGGAAATTTGAAAGCTTGGAAGAAAGCGTAGGCTATAATACTAGCTCCGGAATTACCAGTTGATCGTGTTTTCTGCCAAGGTCCCATTAACTTCTTTTTTATGACACACCCTCGAGCATCGGTCAGTTGGATGGCCTTAGTGATATCCCCGGCATGAGCTATACAGTTCTTCACATGGATGTCAAAGTCGCTCGTGCCCTGTACATAGATGACAGCAGTCAAAGTGTCGCCTATTTTCACTAGTCCTGTAACTGGGGCAGCAAATGGTCCACGTCCAAGTTGGATGTCCATGTAGGTGTCCACAGAATCGCCGCTGTAGGTGACAGAAACGATGTCTAACATGTCTACGTTAATATTGGAGGTTACAGTCTTCTCAAATTGCCCAGTCCATAGACATCGGATGTGGCGTGCAGTATCCCAAATTTCCTGGAAACCAGGTTCATTCTGAATTACAATGGTGTTTTCTAAGTATGCCTGACCACCTTGTCTGAACTGATCCACAAACTGGGTACCACAGCGGTCTAGGAAAACCGTAAACTCATACGCAGACTTACCGCTGTTTAATGGTATGTACTGACAGTTGCTGTCACTGAAGTGGATAAAAAAATAAAATTTCTATAAGACAAATATACATATATATATCAAATTATTTAATAATCCTAATGTAAAGAACTCATCATCATTACACAACTTTACACAAAGCAAACATTATGCAGAAGGTTTATCACGATCTATGGTAACAATTTACACATCCAATCATCTTTCCCCTAGTCCCTCATCCGTGGCTTATGGTTACACAGGATAAAAGCCCTGACCTCTTTGTTGCAATTCAGAAAAAGCGGAAGAAAGAAATAGTCTGACCGCTGCAATACATAAAATATCAAGCGCTCCCACCAAACATATCTCGCCATACAATCTATTTCGCGAACAAGAAAACAAAATCTAAAACCCACACACAAAGGGTTGATCACTATGTTATGTCTAATAATAATCAAATGTTACTTTACACCTATGGCACAAGACAGATATATTATTCGGTGTCTGTCCTGTGAAAGTGGGTTTTCTCCGGGCATTCCGATTCCCTCACATCTAAATTCAAACGGGCATCGGCCCTTCGTCCCCCCCCCCCCTGAAAAGGGCCGCTAAGCTTTCTCAGTGAAATTGCAATCCAAATTGTTGATAAATCTATCTCAATAATTGGTCTTAAAAATTTATAAGTTTCCTTAAATCCACGCGATCTAAAACTCAATATTTCGAATGCATGTATGGATCTCCCTGCCTCGCCTTGCCAACCCCATTGACTTCATCGACTCAATCACCGTTGGACAAGAAGAACCCCCACCTCTTCACGGCTTTTCTCGTCTGCTTGTTTCGATTTCTCTCATACATTATCATAGAAAATCTCACTAATTTCAACAAGCACAACTACAACTACTGAAGTATTTTAATCTCACGTTCGGGACTGAAGGGGAACAAAGGATCCCGAATAATCCAGTTGGGAAGAGCAGTAGGTAGTGAAGAAAATTTTCTTACATGTTTAACATAATAGCAAATGTCCAACGTTTCGACAATGTTTTGTCATAATCATCAACTTTGTACACTTGTTACTATGTTAAACTTGTAATATAGTTTTCTTCATCATCCATTCAAGCCCTCTTCAAACTTTATTGTCTCGAAGCTAGTTCCTCGTCATCAAGCTACTCCCCAATCTGGTGCCAGACTCAGAAGTTGAATTGGAGGGAAACGGTCTGTAAAGGCGTTCCGCAAAAAGGACATTCTACCTGTTTCAAAATCTGAATTTAGCCCACTGACCAGAATCACCCCAAAAAATTCTTTATGCGAATTGGATGCTAATAAAGTATGGCTCTATCAAGATAAAGCATCCACCTACATATCCAAGTCAACATGGCATTTCTTCCAGAAGATATAAGTATAAAAGGGGATTTAATGCTATACCATTCTCACACAATTCCCATGGACTTATGTGCATTTGTTTCAGTAATGCTCTGGATTTCGTCGTCCTTACACAGTTGATGGACTTTGAAAAACACGTAAAACGAAATTCACCGTACTGACCTCGGTGTATTGCGCCAAAGCACCCCTCAGTGGAAATTACGCTGTTGAGGAATAGCCCATGACCAGAGCCACCGTATAGAACACTACTGGCGGTGAAACAAGTGTGTGTGTTTAGTTCTAGCAAAGCCATATAAGGCTATCTGTTGTGTCCACCGAGGGAAATCGAACCCCGTTGTAAATCCGAAGAAGTACCGCTGTCCCACGGGGGGGGGGGGCAGTGAAAAAAAGGAGCTATAAAGAGTAGGCGCTCATCCTTGTATCGCAACCATAGATTATGACAAAATCTTTGTATTACTACCAGAGATTTTGACAAACCATTTACAGTAGAATGGGTGATATTTAGTCCTCTAAATTGGTTGAAAAGGGAGAGGGATGTTTTTTTTTGTATGTTTCTTTACTTTTATTTATGAGTGCATTGGTAATGCAGGATAGTTCAGATAAAACATGATTTTTTTTTTGAAAAGTGATTAAGGTCTGATTTAAAATCTAAGAAACGATAACTAAAATATCAAAATTATTTGAAAGATCCACGAAGTGGACCTAACGCTAGATACGGCTTTACTTCTGACTTTGAAGATGGTTTGTTCGTTTGTTTTCTAGCAAAGCCATTTTGTCCTATCTGCTATGTTAACCGTAGGGAATCAAGCCCCAGATTTTAGCATTGTAAATCTTACTGTTGTCCCAAGGAGGAACGACTTGGACGAAACAACCACAATTTCAAAAGAAAAATATAGACCTACGTTACAACTACGCAAGTACCTTCCGTAAACGTAGCCTTAACAAGAGCCGTAGTGTGTTGAATAAAACAAATTCTCCAACAGGACGGTCTCTTTCCAGAAAAGAAGTCTTATTAGAGACTCTTTTCTATAGCTTAGCAAAACTGACTGTTGATCGGAAACACTTTAATTTTTAAGTCATTACGTTACTTTGCTTATAAAGTAGTGTAACCTTAACTGTCGGTTATTCAGGCATCATAGAATATTGACTGTCGTAGTATTTCATATAATTCCCTAAATTAATTACACTGTTTTAATTTTATAATTCATACATTATTCATACATTCTTCACCCTATTTAGGTTTCGAAACAAACATTTTTTACCTTTTATCATTTATCCTTTTTTAAATTAATTCAATTTAACCTCATTTCCAAATTTCCTTTTCCACTGCACTTAAGTTGAAGAGTATTTTCAAGTAACTTTTACACCAATACGATTTTGTTCCACAAAAGCAATTAAAACTGATATATATAATCTGAAGTATACAAATAAAAATAAAAATCTGGCGAATGTGTATTTATGTTACTATCTATCGAAGTGGCTTAAAACTAACCTGTGTAACACTGCCATTTTCTTTGCTTG
>NW_013665897.1:676980-695488 GCF_000517525.1 Limulus polyphemus
TTAGTTACTAATCTATCGTAAGTAGGCTTAAAACTAACCTGTGTAACACTGCCATTTCTTTGCTTGAGAACTCACCTATAATAACCCTTGGAGTAAATAATACCATTGAATGGGAGACTAAATTCAATCCTCACGCTCATGGATTCTTTCTGACACTTTACTTCTATGTTGACGATCTGCGCCATCCTACCGGTGGGTGCCTGAGGTAAAAGCTGGGTGTCGCCAACTAGAGTCTGAGCCGCGGTAGCCGGTTCCTGTTGGCCAACATTAATCTTTATCTTTCTGTATCTGCTGGAATGTTGTGCCCAAGTCAGCTGAAACGTGTATATATATATATATGTATTAATGGCTGATACATGCATAAACATTCGTATATGATAGAACCCTGAAATATATATTAATGTTTTGTTTGTTTATTTGTTTATAATTAAGCACAAAGCTACACAATGGGCTATCTGTGCTCTGCGCACCACGGGTATCGAAACCCGGATTCTAGTGTTGTAAGTCCGCAGACATACCGCTGTGCCACTGGGGGGCATATATTAATGAAAGTTTGTTTGTTTGTTTGTTTGTTTTGGAATTTCGCGCAAAGCTACACGAGGGCTATCTGCGCTAGCCGTCCCTAATTTAGCAATGTAAGACTAGAGGGAAGGCAGCTAGTCATCACCACCCACCGCCAACTCTTGGGCTACTCTTTTACCAACGAATAGTGGGATTGACCGTCACATTATAACGCCCCCACGGTTGAAAGGGCGAGCATGTTTGGTGGGATGCGGATTCGAACCCGCGACCCTCAGATTGTGAGTCGATTAATGAAAGAGTATTATTCCTTTCTGGAGGAAACGGTTAATGATTAACTTGTACTCCTAGCCCCGATGAAACCGCAATGTCAATAATTGGCTGAACTAAAATGCTTGTTATCATTTTCTGCGAAGTAAAGGTCTTTTTTCTCAAACTTTATCGTCGAAATTAGATTAAACATTTATATACGTGTACAAAATGTGTGGTCGTTGTCATCTATAAAAATCGCGATGTCTTAATTGGATAGTTGATCACATTCTCTTTAAGTGATTGATGCCTGTGAGATGTGGTGTTTGAAAGGAAATATTAATGAACTTTCGAAGTAGAGAATATCTTGTAAACGTTTTATTTAATTCAAATCCTTTCAGTAAAACAACTAAAATTTTACGGTTTAAAATTTAAAAGGATGACAGAAACGTAACTAAAAAATAATAAATTTTTCAAATGTTTCTAAGCTGATACGGCGTTTTTCAAAATTGAACAGAGAAAAATGTAAACGTTAAACCTATGGTATTTGTTTTCTAAAGTTTCAGCTACTTAAAATAAAATCTAGGAAAAAATAATTAAACATCTGTTTGTATTTCAAATACTTAAAACATAGAAAGTTAGGATTACACAAGGCAAATTGGTTATATCTTTCAGTGAAACGCAGCGCTGATTGTCGAAATAAACGTTTTAATGTTTTAAATCACAATTTTGTTGATAACCCACGACAAAAAAATTATGTGAAATTAAATTACAAAATCTGAACTATGTTATGTGTAATTAAAAAAGAAATCCTTTGGTACAGAGCAGTGAATAGCGATAAAAAAGTAGTTAACGTAATGAGTAGAAACATGCTGTTTTTGTTTGTTTGTTTCTAATTAAGCACAAAGCTACACAATGGGTTATCTGTGCTCTGCCCACCACGGGTATCGAAACCCGGTTTTTAGCGTTGTAAGTCCGCAGACATACCGCTGTGCCACTGGGGGGCAGCATGTAGTTACTATGATAAATAAAAACAAAAACTTACCGTGATAAATAAAACTAGCATCAACAAAGAACGCATCTTCGATTAAATATTGATGAATGTAGGCAACAATACACTCTTCTTTTCCGCCTCCGATGGATCTTTAAAAAAAATTATACAAAAATAGAGAATAACTTCTGTTTATAAACAAAAGTAAGTTTTAAATATAAAATAATAAAAAAAACAAATTTTAAAAATTACTTGTTTTTTCTTTAGTGAAAATCTCATGAGTGTTGCAACAGAAATTAAGGCACTTTCACTTTTTGGTTTGTTTTGAATGTCACGCAAAGCTACACGAGGGCTATCTGCGCTAGTCGTCCCTAATTTAGCAGTGTAAGACAACAGCCCACAAACTAGCATAATAACTGGTGGTGCTGTCAACTCCAAGGTCGACTGCTTACTTTGGGAAATGAAACTTTAACAGAAATTACCCAGACACGACAATAGCCCACAAACTAGCATAATAACTGATGGTGCTATCAACTCCAAGGTCGACTGCTTACTTTGGGAAATGAAACTTTAACAGAAATTACCCAGACACGACAATAGCCCACAAACTAGCATAATAACTGATGGTGCTATCAACTCCAAGGTCGACTGTTTACTTTGGGAAATGAAACTTTAACAGAAATTACTCCAGACACGACAATAGACCACAAACTAGCATAATAACTGGTGGTGCTGTTGAGGTTTTCATTGAGTATTTTTTTTTTTGTTCGACATAAATATATTTTAATAGTTATGCTATTTCAGCCTGAATATATTTTAAAAGTAACTCACGGCGTTTTCAACATTTTCATTAATTTTTAAAATGCCTCTTAAATGGCCAAAATTGTGTGTGTTTTTCTTATAGAAAGCCACATAGGGCTCTCTGCCGTGTCCACCGAGGGGAATCGAACCCATGATTTTAGCGTTGTGAGTCTGTAGACTTACACTGCAATCCTAGCAGTGTACTGGCCGAAACTAATTCTAACTCTGGAAATTTAAAGTTGAGATAATCTACGTATTGTGGATAAACATTAGTGTGACTTGCGATTAAAAGTTGTTATACTTATTTAACATCCTTCTAATCACGCGCCTGCATATCTAACACAAAAACTATTATGTCAGAATAATAAGAAAATGATTCTTTAATTTCTAGGAACTACTCCTAGGAACCACGGAGAATTGAACGCCGATCTTTAGTATTATAAGTCCTCAAACTTACCGCTGACCCATGGGAGAAGTTTTAAGAATATTCGTTCGTAAAAAAAAACACGTTATGGAATGCAAAGTATAAAAGTCCAAACACTAATCTAAATTTTTTTACACAGAACTTAGAAAAAGTGTATTGTGTATTTATTACGTTAAGAGATTAAATTAGGCCCGACATGGCCAGGTGGTTAGAGCGCTCGACTCGCAATTTGAGGGTCGTGGGTTCGAATCCCCGTCCCGCCAAACATGCTCACATTTTCAGCCAAGAGGCGTTATAATGTGACGGTCAATCCCACTATTCGTTGGTAAAAGAGTAGCCCAAGAGTTGGCGGTGGGTGGTGATGACTAGCTGTCTTCCCTTTAGTCTTACACTGATAAATTAGGGACGGCTAGCGCAGATAGCCCGAGTGTAGCTTTGCGCGAAATTCAAAAACAACAGATTAAATTAACATTTGAAAAATTTGACAGGTTATTTCTACCAGATGGATTTTGTTTACATTCTCACTATGTTGCGTAGTAAATTCGCGTAACTTATGTTTTGTATTGCTTTTTTCTTGTGTTTGTAGCTGTACGGTCTATGTGATATTGTCCGGTGTCGTACTTAACAGTCGTTATAATCTATGAAATATTATCTGGTGATACGTATCTTAACTCTATCGTCTACAATATATCCCGTGATTGATTCTGTCATTTGCATCGGCTGTTTAATTTTGTTTCACGCTATCAAATGTGACATTTTTATGGGTGCTAAATACAACCAATTTTAAAGTTTCATATTAGGTTTATATTCAGCCGAAAATTATAAAAACATTAATTGAGATAAAACTCACTGCTTTTATCTTTCTTTACAGGTAGCAACATCTTATGGTGGCGACGGTTGATTCTTCTCAACATTTTGGGTAACCGAAGAGGAAAAAGGAAAGTTACCCGAAACGTCAAGATGAAGCAACTGTCGCTATCACAGGCTGTTGCCTACCCATGGAGAAACATCGTCAAGGAGCTATTAAGTTTGTTACATTTTAACTCAGGTAGGAAATAATATTTTCCTTTACGTGTGCAATGTTCAAATAAGTTTGTATTGGGTATATCGTTTGTCGTTTTTTCAGTTTGTATTTTTACTTTCGTGTGTGTGTGTTTTTTTTTTCAGTTTGTATTGTTACTTTTGTGTTGTTTTTTTTAGTTTGTATTGTTACTTTCCCTCATTTATTAAGTTTGTATTGTTCCTTTTTTCAGTTTATGTTGTTACTTTCCTTTGTTGTTTTTCAGTACAGTGTTAATTTCGTTTGGTTTTTTTCCTCTTTCCTGTTTGTAATGTTAAATCATGTAAACTTACTCGCTTTTCGGGAATGTTTCGTCCAACCTTTTTATTATTGCTCCACATCTTCTCTGCATTCCTTCACTTGTAATTTACACTCGAATCACTACTAGTACTATGGTTCTCTGTATCTTACACCCGAATCACTACTATGGTTCTTTTATCTTACACATGAATTATTACTAGTACTATGGTTCTCTGTATTAAAGAACCTTTAAAATATTTTCAAAATATTTTATTTTTACCTTTTCCTTCTTTAAAATAAGCCAATATTTACGGATGTTTTACTTTATTTATTTTTATTTTCTGATATTTTATTTTGCATTACCGTTTCTTTATAGCGTGTCTACGTATTTACCTGACAAAATGAGTTGAAAGAAAATAAAGTGTAATTGAAAATGAAATAGTAATAAGAATGAATCTTCCTATTTATGAAGAAAAGTAAATATATTTGTACGAAGAGGTTTAGCCGGATAAACCTATAGCAACGTTATATAGATTATTTTGTTTCAAGTACCAATGAATTTCTGAAAACTATATGCCTGTAAAACCAGTGCTCGAAGCTGGTCGGTATGCAACGGTATGTTATACAGGCACCCGTTGAATTCCTTGATTAACATAATGCCACTTTATAAGGACTGTTTTTGCATTCGTGAATGTTTAGAACCTGTAAATGTCTATTATTTTCAGACCATAATTTATCAGTTTTTCATCGCTACCATTGTCTCGTTCTAAAGTACATTTGATCGTCGTTTCGCAACACACTCTCTAACGAAGGTAAACTGCTCGCCACGCTCTTCCATACATATCCTTTACATTTACCTCCCAATCCACTCGCCTCTAACATAACGACGTTCCTTTGTCAGTTGATAATGTTTGACACTTAGTTACTAGTGAGAATCTTATTGAAGTTTAATGTTTAGTGTTGGGGGGGGGACCTACATTTTTACTTGTGGTTTCCTATACTACCGTTTTCTCCCCTCCCTCTCATTTCGAGCATTGAATATATACATACAGGGCAAGTTTGTGAATATGTACATGCACGTCATCCCTCCCGGCGATTCTTAAAGCTGTATTATAATTTAACAGTACAGTAAGTTGTATAAAATTATATTATTGAACTACCGTTAATAGATATAATTTGGAAATTTTAAACCAACATACAGTACTACATTGAAAAACAGTAATTCCTAATGTAGTGTATGTTATTGTGTAGCTGCTAAAAATAAACCTTGGTTTTGAGTGTGTATTATATTCGCTTCAAATATAAATATTTAAAAAAAAGGCAAATGGCGTAGCGAATAACATGAATTATGTGTTTTATTAATAATAAGATTTTTATCTGGAAGACACACCTACATAAGATATTGTTTTTTGTTGAACTTCGCGCAAATCTGTTTGGTGGCTATTGTTCCTAATTGCCCCTCAGTGGCACAGCGGAATGTCTGCGGACTTACAACGCTAGAATCCGGGTTTCGATATCCGTGGTGGGCAGAGCACAGATAGCTCATTATGTTGCTTTGTGCTTAATTACAAACAAAATCGTTCCTAATTTAGAAGTGATAGGAAGACAGCTAGTCAGCGCCGCCCTCTGTCAACTCTTGGGTTACTCTAATCAGAGCGTGAGATTGATCGTGACGTTATAACGACCCCACGGCTGAAAAGGTGAGCATGTTCGGTGCTGGGATTCAAACCCGCGATCCACAGATTGCGAGCTGAGCGGCCCTAACCACCAGATCATGCTAGGCCTATATAAGATATAAAAGCTCTAAATTGGAAAAATATCTGTCAGTAGTAGTGATGAAACGGTTATTAATCACTACAACTACTAATTAAGCGTATCACATTAACCCTAGTTGTACTGTGTTTCATTACCTTTAGACATTTGACCAAAGAAAAAAGTTTTACAATATTCTCACGAACATTTCAGAGAGCTTACATTCAACTTTATTTCCAATTTCACTTTGACTTTTACTATTCGAAAATTCCACAACTTCAGATAAAGTTTAGATAAATTTTCGTAATAAACAGAAACAAAAATATATACGGTCTAAGCTATAGCCTTACTAAATGTTAGTTTCAGATGTGTTAAATAGTGGCTTTGAAATAATATAAATATATATATATATATATATATGTTAACATGAAAAACCTTCTTACTTGAAATTCGACGTTGTGTGGATACTATTCAAATAATTTGAATAGAGACGTCCTCCTTTTGACAGCACTGATTAAATGATGTAAGTTTGTTTGTACCTGCGACTTCTATATGAGCAGGATTAACTGTTCTCAGAAGATGATCCTGTTTGTTGCGATTAGTGAGATACGCCAGTGGAGAAACCACAGTCCCACAACGTGAATTAAGGTGCTTTATATCGGACCAGGAGTTGACCTATATCTACTTAAGTGTGTGTGTGTATGTATGTATGTGTGGGAAGAGGGGGGTTCCTTAGTGACTTTACCAGTTTCTTCATTTGAATTATGTTGATACAGAGAAAAAACCTCAGGTTTATTAGGCAGACTAACCCACTTTCACACAATTGGTTGTTTAGGATTTTGTTTGCTTCGTGCGAAGCTTGGTCCTTGTATTAAGATGAATTAGAAAACATGATGTGGATGAAATTTCGTATGTAGTGTACTGTGAAGTAACGAGTATATCAAACAGTTTCATTACATTGATTTGTCTAGACTAACTAGGATGGGCATGGGTTGATGATGATCGTGGCGCACTTTTCGGCTGTGACGGTGAAAATCGCATTAATGGCTTAGAATAGCCCAAGAGTTGACGGTGGCTGCTGTTGACTAACTGCCTTTCTTCTGGTTTATTAATTCAACATCTGGGAAAGGGATGGCTAGCGCAGATAACTATGTACAGCTTTTCGCGAATATCGTAAACAAACAGGCTAGACTAACTGTAACTGTACTTACATCAAAGTCTTACTTCCATGTTGTCAAATAAAATCACGATATTAAGTATCAGCGTACATGCCCACGGTGGTTCAGCGGTAAAATATAAGGCATATAACACTAAAAATCTGCAAAGATGAGGATGTTGGGTGACAGGTTTTCATCCTGCAACTCACAGATTAATTGTGAGTCGAACAACCTAAATGCATGTATTGGTGCAATTTAGGGGATGCGATCGTACTCGCTTCTGCTTCCTCCCCCCGCCTACGCGCAGGTGTATGTGGGTTTGAATCATTTGATATACAACAGAATAAATTGTAATACGTATATATATATAAATATATTGAATAAGAAAGTAGTTAAAACCTGGACTAAAATGATGATATTCCTTTAATACCTCTCCTGCAACATGTAAAAATATGGTTAAAGTTGTAACAGTCATCAATTAATATTGGGCCTTTTGAATTAAGCAGAAAGCAACTGTGAAGATAACGTTTGTTTATTTGTAGTTAAGCACAAAGCTACACAGTGGGCTATCTGTGCTCGCCCCACTATGGGTATCGAAATCCGGTTTTCTAGCGTTGTAAGCCCGCAGACATACCGCTGTGCCACTGGAGTGTGTGTGAAGATAAGGAAGAATATAAATGTGTTTAATTGCGTGTATCCTTTAAAAACGAAATAAATAAATTTAAGTATAGCACTGTATATTAGAATTGTAATTACATATTTCACATTTTATAAAAGATTTGTACGACATTAATTTATAAGCGAAGACTGAAACTCCCATGTCTTTATATTAACACCTTTTAGAAGTGAACATTTAATAGTTTATATCTATGCATTTTGTGGAATATTCAAACAAAAATAAGTAGACTGATGGCTGCAAATGATCATTTTCATGAAATACAAAACTACTGGATGTTAATCAACAGAAGAAAAAGTTAAATGAAAATAGCAGGATTTTGGATTTAACAACGAATAATTTTGGCAGAAGATAAACTTTGGTTAACATGAGTGAGTTGCCATCTCAACGAGAAGGGCATTCTTTCGCATACCATGTTACTATATGTGTGATTGAGCCAGCAAACAAAAGTTGGGTGAGTAGGGTATCATTAAATGTCAAGTTTCATTCTAAGATGTGATGATTAGAGGAAGAAAATCGGCTTTATTGCAACCTTACCTCTCGAATGATGTTGTCTTATTTAGACCCAGACATGTTGAAGCAAAAGACGTAAACACATTGCTATAAATTCTCTAGCAAGCACGTGTTGAAAAACTTTTCGAAATCGAAAATGCTTGGCCCTTTTTTTGTTTATACAAGAAATTTCTACGTGAAAAATACTCACCAGCTATTTTTAAAGTGTAAGAGTAATTTCTTTCAGTTTTAAAACTTAAAACGTTTCCTGGGTTATTTTCTTTAATAGTTTTATCTATCAATATCGCATTGTTTGAATTCAACTGAATATAGAATTACACATGAAAATTAACCAAACATTAACTTCACTGTGATACTATGTTAAAGGGTAAACATTGCAATTACTTAAAACTGTAATTCAGTAGAACTTTTAAAATTTGTTTATTCTTGGGCAATATGTGACATTTCTATACATAATCTGATTTCATTTAAGTGCAGAGATTACTTTGTAAAAGTTTTTTTTCTTCAAACCAATCTGTACAGCCATATAGTTTTTCTTTGTGACACAACGTATTTAAACGTTTTTGATCTATTAGTACGTAATAATACGCACTAAAGATTCCATTATGGAAATCGTAGTCATTTTTGTCAAATATACATAAAACTGTTCAACTGTTCCTCTCACTTAATAATTGTATAGCTATTTGCCACCGTCCTTCATTTTTAGTTACTGACCAGAGAGATGGTAACCAGTCAGCAGCACCATACCACCCACTATCCACCTTAAGGGATTGACTGTCACTCGTATAACACACCCACAACTTAAAGTCCGGGGAATATTTTCTAGTATTGCACGAATCCGAAACCAATTAGCCAGCAACGAAATACAGAGCTCTACCACTGGACCAAGTTGTTTGAATATTGCTGATATATAAATCAGATTAAAAAGACAAAAACTAATATATATATATAGTTTGTTTGTTTTCAATTGGGTAGCTAGGCTTCTTTACTCGGATTTTAGAATTATTCTGTTTATATCCAACTGATACATAAAAATGTCTTATACATCATTGGATAGTAGTCTGATGGACAACGCCCAGTGTAAAACACATGAATTTGAAGTCGAGACAGACTTCTACAAGTTGATATAGGACATTGTTTCGTTGTGTAGTGGGAGGATGATATAACATTTTTTGACAACACCTTCTTTTTTCTCTACGATTACTTAATTGCTTAAACCTAATTCTCTTATGATAAAGGTCATTGTTCGTAAAATGTATACAGTGCAAATTTATTCAGTAGAAAAAAGACTTATAGAAGAACAAATATGAATGTCAACAACAACTTGTTTATATGCTTAACCAATGTAGGTTACAGAAGAATAGAGACAAAAAAAAAGATTATGTGGAACTTACTAGCTGAAATAACTTCAGTAAGTTTAAAATGTGGGAAGCGAATTCGCCCATAATAATAATAATAAAGTACTGTTTTATATGAAATTGTTTACTGTTTGTTTGTAGTTATGCACAAAGCTACACAATGGGCTATCTGTGCTCTGCCCACCACGGGTATCGAAACCCGGTTTCTAGCATTGTAAGTCCGCAGACATCCCGCTGCGCCACCGGGGGGCGAAACTGTTTACATTTGCACTACAAATAAGAACAATTAAAAAACTTCGGCTTTGAAGATAAAAAAATATATTTCGTTAAAACATTGTTTTGTTTGTTTGTTTTGAATTTCGCGCAAAGCTACACTCGGGCTATCTGCGCTAGCCGTCCCTAATTTAACAACCATGACGAAAGTTAGCCAAACAGGTGGATTCTGTTACTCGCCCTCGGTATTTTCACTAAATTAATCAAAGTACGTCATACAGGATCGTGGTTTCATTAAGATGAACCACGACCCGTAAATCGTTTGCAGTAGTTTTCATGCTCTTCTCTGGAATTTTCCTTGTTCTGTCATTTTCACGCATGACCATTTAAGCTACACTTTCTTGCAGGCATTATGTGTTAGATGCATAAATCCGAGTCTATTTGAAAAACATTTAGGCGGTTAGACAAACAAACTCACGTAGACGCAACTTTATTTAATAAAACTACACGTAAAGTAAACAATAAAGTATAACGAAGAATAAAGTCCATAGTAAAGAACAAAAGTAGCTAAAAGGTGTTTATAGCACTCTGTGAAACGAACCGTAGGAAAATTATTGCAAAATCAAATAAATGTAAAGTTGTGATGAAAGCAAACTTAGCTAATTGTGCAGAAACGTCTGAATACGAGTTCACATACGGTTTTGAACGAACTGTGCATGCGTATTTTAGATCTAAATAAATAAACAAAGCCCACAGAAACTGTATTTTGTGTAATGTTAGTTTGTTTCTTTTAGGAAATTACATGTGGGTTTAGTGTTGTTTGTGTGAAATACTTTGCAAATAAAAACAAAATAATGTTGAAATCGAAACCAGTCGGCACGTGATGACAACAATATTATGCCATCCTGTACCATACTCATTGCATTGAAAAGTTTGACTATTTGACTAAACAAAACATGCAAGGTGATCCTGAACTGAAAAGCCAATATGCAATCCGTAGTCCCCGGACAAAGGCATTTCTAACGATATGAGACTTGTAGACTTTGATCGAGACATTTGCGACAAAAGTTCTGGACGGTATTATTTATATAAATAATTTGTTTGAAACATTGTAATTTTCTCTTATGGTAACCCACATCTAATAAGTACTATTATAACCTTACGAGAGGTATAATACGTAATTATGTTGTACTATTATAACTTTACAAGGGGTATAATAAGTAATTATGTTGTACTATTATAACCTTACGAGAGGTATAATTCGTAATTATGTTGTACTATTATAACTTTACGAGAGGTATAATTCGTAATTATGTTGTACTATTATAACTTTACGAGGGGTATAATACGTAATTATGTTGTACTATTATAACTTTACGAGGGGTATAATACGTAATTATGTTGTACTATTATAACTTTACGAGAGGTATAAGGAAGCAGCTTAATTTCCCTCCTATACGGTTGAGCCGACATTGTAGTGGAAGCAATCAATATTTCGTGAAATTACTTCAGCTTAAAATGACGAATAGTTTTAAATGCTCTTAGGTTCCTATCGTGACAGCTTAATTTGTCTGGCGTCACGTGAAAGAGCTGTAATTCGTTAATACAAGATGTTGGTAAAGTCATTCCTTTCTAAATCTAAATACACAACATAATTACTTATTATACCCCTCGTAAAGTTATAATAGTACAACATAATTACTTATTATACCCCTTGTAAAGTTATAATAGTACAACATAATTACGTATTATACCCCTCGTAAAGTTATAATAGTACAACATAATTACGTAACTACAATGTCGGCTCAACCGTATAGGAGGGAAATCAAGCTGCTTCCACTACAATGTCGGCTCAACTGTATAGGAGGGAAATTAAGCTGCTTCCACTACAATGTCGGCTCAACCGTATAGGAGGGAAATTAAGCTGCTTCCACTACAATGTCGGCTCAACCGTATAGGAGGGAAATTAAGCTGCTTCCACTACAATGTCGGCTCAACCGTATAGGAGGGAAATTAAGCTGCAGGATTTTGATCTATCAAATTCAATTTCCGTAATTTTTTCACCATAAATACACTACAGATGAAGTTAAATGTTTTACAGTGTTTTATTGCCATTTGTCCTCCTTTTCTGTTGTTTTCAGGTCAAAAAGTGTCAAAAAGGTAGAGTTAAAGAACTTTTTTGTGTGTCAATAGAAGGCGCTTCCATCTAGCATCCCTCCCTTGTCTTAGAACGAGGTCAAGTTTTAGATTTTACAGGAAATATGTCTTCCAACATATCAGATTGATTATGAAAAAACAACATAATGTGTGAATTTGTAACTATTTCCACAATTTATCGACGTCTGCTATTTGTCTGGGGTATGCTTCAAAAATAAAATATTGTATACCAACTAAATTTAGAAAGCCCATTTTATTGAAAGTACACATGAGATTATTATCTCGGATTAAAGGTTATGTCTACAGACAACTTGTGCTAATAACGGATGAGGAGATATGTCTTCTAGTTACTGAAATCTCCCCTCCCCCCGATGACTCAGCGATGAGTCTGAGGGCTTATAACGCTGATAATCGGTTTTCGATACACGAGGAGGGCAGAGCAAAGATAGCCAAATATATAGTTAACAACATTTTTTTTTCATTCATCTTTCTTTACGCTTAATATTATATTATTTTTCTAGCATTTTTATTGGTTTATATTTCATCATGTTTTACAGCTTACGAACCGAAACTGTCTTCAGCTGCGAATCGTCATGAAAAGGATTTTTAGTTAATGACCAAATGTTGCTAATTTATAAACTTTAGGCATCAACAGAAATATAAATTGCGATCAACAAGCATTTCTCAATAATTTTTTTGTACAGATTTAATGATAAGATGAGCAATTCATTAGTTGTTTGTTTGATTTTTTCCATGCATATTTTTACTTTTCGTTTCGATTTTATGTTTCCAACATGAAAATCATTTTTTTAAGTTATTGTTTAAATTAAACTATATATATTAATGGAATATTATATACATACTGGATTTATATATATATATATAACGAACAATGAAAGATAATTTACTTTTTGTCTTGACATAGATGCGGGAAGGCGTGCTTGTGTGTCACTTGTCGGACTAAAGCATATTAGCTTTTAAACTCGTAAAAAATTGAGAAAATACATGAACGTTGTTTATTTCATTTTTTACAGCAAAGCCACACTGGGCTATCTGCTGTGTCCACCGTGGGGAATCGAACCCAAGATTTTAGCGTTGTAAGTCCGTAGACTTACCGTTGTCCCATCGGGGGATAATACATGAACGAAGGGGTATTAAAGTCAGTCTGGGACATACCCAAGAATCCATGAGGGTTTAATGACGAATAAAAGTCGAAGTTGTAAAAGTTTCATCTCGGGCAAACAGACATACAGAAACAAGTCCCTTTATAGTACAGATTATACGAACGCTGAAAATGTGTAAAAGTCGAATCATATTTAAAACAATAGTAAAGTTTTAGTGGTGTCAGAAAGCTATATTTAACACATTTCATTTTTTAAAGTACAGATAAGTATAGTGGCTTACTGAGACAGCAAGCTAAGTGGAGAATTCAAAAGTTCTTACTGAAACATACTACATTAATATTTTTAGCCGCGGCACAGTGGCTCATAGAATGACTCTGAGTTTTTGTTTGTTTTTTCAAGTGCAAACGTTTAACTCATAGCTCCATCTCTTGATCGATTTGAGATCTAACTACAGCCGCGGCTATTGAAGATTCTCCTTTGTTTTGCAAAAAAAGAAGACAAAACAGACTGTAGAGCTATGCAGTTCATGTTGTTGTCGCACTATACTGTTTTATATCATAACAGTTTAGTTTATCTGCAGTATCTCCAGTCGTGGCACATCTAGCTACGAATACGAAGGTCCAAAATTCGAGCTGCAAAATACGAGTGAACACGATCCGCATTTTCAGTTGTGCTGTCATCATCAATACACAGGCGGCGAGTACTGCACAGTGGTTGCCCTCACTCTGGTTAGCAGTTATAAGTTACGGATCACTATGCCTCGACATGAGATCATTTTAAATTAATCGAGAGAAACAAAGAAACAGCATTTATATTAGAAATAGTTTTTAAAAAGTTATAGTTACTTGTACTTACTTTTTGTTTGGTGTATGTTTAGGGCAAAGATACACAATTGGCTATCTACGCTCTGTCTACTGTAGGGGATCGAACCCCGAATTTTAGCGTTTTATTTTATTTTTGTTTGCACTTAAGCACAAAATTAATAATGGGCTATTTGTGATGTGCCTACCACGGGTACCAAAACCCGTTTAGCGCTATAAATCTTCAGACTTGCCGCTGAGCCATTGGGAGAAGAGGGGGGGGGGGCTAGCGTTGTAAGTCCGTAAAGTGACTCTAAAAGATAACAGTTTTACTAGTACAAGGAATATGCTGAAATAGGAATATATATATATAACAATACTGTATCTAGTATCCTAACTAAATTTTGTAGAATTTGCAGATATCTAAACGTGTGTGAAAGATACGTTTGAGTTAAACGGTTCGAGCGCAGCTCAGTTGTTAGTGTATCGCACTGTGAATCAATGATTCGTGCCCCATTATCACACACATACACACAGTAGTGTTCCGCAGTATGGTGTGTGGGTGCGTTATAAGACGATCATAACGGTCACACGACTGAAAGGGAAAGCATGATGAAGGGATTCGAACCCCCGAGCCGAAAATTGCGAGTCGAGCATCCTAGCCAACGGGTCATGCCTGCCACAGGTTCCGCGGTTGATTCTCGTTACAAAAAAATATATATATTCTGCACTTTGGAGTCGCAGGTGCGTTATAAAGGTAATAGTCAAATCCCACTTCTTTGTTTGAGAAGAGTACCTCAAATGTTTGATTGGTTTTACTAGCTGATTTCCCATCAGTTTATCACTTCAATATTCGGGACGGCTAGGGTAGATGGCTCTCGTGTAGCTTTTCGTGAAGTCAGTATTTGTTTCTGTCTCTCCATACAGTGAAAACATAAGCATGCGCTATTGGTTATGCACTGTTTGCTACTACGTTTATGAATATTTAAGGTTTTCATAAAATATATGGAGTACATACCCCTACACACACATTCAGAATAGTGAAACTTCTAGAGCAGATAACAACCTGCGCATGCGTTATGAACTCAAAGGAAATAGCCTGTGAAAGTTAGAATAAACTACCATACAACCTTTCAATGTATTACAAAGTAAAAGTACTGCATATAACGACAACATTTTAAGTTCTTTTTAAATTATGTAACAATGATTCGAGGAGTTTGGGACACGATTTAATGTAGACACCAGCTCTCTACCAAGAAGGTAAATGTTTATATATATATATAAACAAAAGTTTGATCGGTGAGTCCCTTTTATACGCCTACACTTTTTGACCGATCCTATCGAAACTTGGCGTGCACCCCTAGGGCCCACTGCGAGTGCTATAGAGAGTCGGCGATCGGATCTGACCCCTACAGTCATATCCTGTAAGGTTACTGTATTTTTACCTTCTAAGTCTGTAGTTTGTGTTTCACCGACCGCAGCCAAATTTTACATGCACCCTTGAGGTCATCGGGGAGTGAAATAGGTGAGTCGTTGTTTAGACCTGCAGTGCTCTATCACCCCGATGGGTTATATGTTTTCTGCATACTATTCTACTGATCTAACCCCAAATTTGCTTTTTAATAGGTATGTTTGTGTTCGTGTGTGTCACCCAGAGTTAACTAGCTCAATTACTTTAATTTTTAGTGTGGTAATTGGAAACTGTACGACTGTGTACATGAGCTATTTTATTTTAGGATTTTTCCACAAGAAAAGGGATAAAAATACATCCTAGAATAGGACACATTTCCATATTTTATATGCTTTTGGTCTAAATTTAAAGGCACAAGTATTTAATCAGTTAAGTGAATTAATTATTGCCTTTCACAAAGAAGAATATGCAATTAACATCTAATGAGGTCATTAGGATTTTAATAACAAAAGGAAGAACATTATTAGCATCTAATAAGGTCATTAGGATTTTAATAACAAAAGAAAGAACATTATATTACATTATTAGCATCAAATGAGGTCAGTAGGATTTTAATAACAAAAGGAAGAACATTATATAACATTATTAGCATCTAATGAGGTCATTAGGATTTTAATAGCAAAAGGAAGAACATTATCTAACATTATTAGCATCTAATGAGGTCATTAGGATTTTAATAGCAAAAGGAAGAACATTATCTAACATTGTCCTTCATACAATTTTTGCTCCTATTAGCTAGTGTTATATAAAGAGTCAATATTGTTATTTACCCCAAATTTCTCAATTTTGTTTACATTTCTGTTGTAACGCTCAAATACTGGTTATTTATCAAATTCTCTATAGCATCTTGGAAATGTTGATTTAAACATTTTCTATAATATTCTAAACGTGAAACTCCAAAGAGATTTTTTGAGACGCTATAAAAACTACAGTTAGTTTCTTGTTTCGTGATCCAAGTCTACGCTAAACGTTTAAACTTAATATTTTTGGGTTCTTACACGGTTTGCAATCATTCTACTTTAATTTTGAAAGTTTTCATTTCTCAAAAGCTGAATTAAGCATAGTATGAAGCCATATTGTAAGAGCAAAAATCTGCTATGCTCTAATTTTATATCTTAAATAAACACCGGATGCCTTAAGCAAGAAAACTACTTTTGTTCTTATTTTTTTTTCGATAAGTATTTCAAACGTTTTTCTTTACAATCAAATACATTCGTTCTATTATATTCACTATATTTTCTAGTATTTATAGATGTATGACTTCTATAATTATGAAAATTATACAATTTTTCTTGGGGGCTTGGAATATTTTAAGAAATGACCTTTAACGAATTTAAGTGTTTATCTTTAACACTTTAACTGAAATCAAAATTCAACTGGTTTTCAATTAACAAATTAATCTAATAATTGTTTAATTTACTTTAATATAAATTAAATGTCAGTACATTCTATTATTAATATATTCAGATAACATTTACATTAATCTTTTTTTGATGTTTTAACTTTAAGCTATGTATCCTGTTAATACTGTAAGTTGAAGTCCCTTTTCCCCATAAGGCCATAATGTAAAACTACTCGTATTAAGGAACCTTATTTCCATAATAATTACCAGAAAATTCATTAAAATAAAGCCCCTGAATTAATATTTCACAGACAGAAAGAGCGGTTTTAATTGTAATTTCATACAAATTCCCAGTTCTTGGTCCTGATAGCTTCAGAAATATATCAACATACAAAAAAATAGAGATTTTTGCATCTACTTCACTCAAGTTTCTATACGGACTGAGTGCACAATTTGATTTCATTTCTCGCGTTTGTTACCAGTTTTCACACATGGTTTGTGTATTAACTTTGTAGCATAAAATATTTTAATTTTAACAGTTTAACTGACCTATTTATGAAAACTGTTTATCGCTAAAATAAATATAAGCGTAAATGCGGAAGAAAACTTGACCTGGAATTCTGTACAGATCATCCTCGTTTCAGCGCCAGTTCCTTAGGGGTTGCTGCCCTCATCTACCAAGAAGAGAGGAAAGAAACGACATATACTAAGCGAAAAAGTCAGGGAGAAGATTTACTTACACACCTTTAAACTGAACACCGGAGGGCAAGTATAATGACACCATTTGTGAGCTTGGTTTTTACTGTGCTATATGGTAATAGTTTTTCCTCTTTGCGTGACCTGTTTACAAAGATAAACATACAGATGGGAAAGCATTTTTTTAAAGACAAAGAGCTACACGGCTATCTCGTTAAAGATGTGATTTTGCTGTGAAATTTTGATAAGGTTTTTATCGTAAATAACAAAGAATTTGCCGAATAACGTTCATTAAACAGTAACTAAGTATTGATACTTTTCAAAATTTGGATAAAAATACATTTTTGTTTTCTGGTATAGAACGAAACAGTTGTTGTTGTTCAAGTAAATGATGATATATGTAGTGTTTCGACCATTATTTTGTCATATTCCAGCCGGCCTGATGATCCCTGGCACTAGATGAAAGGCCTCGTCGGCACTGGATATAGCAGATATAATGTGGTTGATATATTTTTACAATCTTCTTTGCGTTTACTCATAATTTTTTATAATTATTAATGTAATATTCTCCTGTTGACGTTGTGTCGCTTGACCCGTTCCAGTACGCCAGTTCTTCTGAACGATGTGTAATGTTAATTGAAGTAAATTAAATAAATAATAATAATAATGAATAATTTGGTGTAACAATAAATAGATAATTTGGTGTGACTAAAAAGTCATTAAACCTAATTGTCATGTGGAATGACTTAAATGTATTTGATAAAAATTACAGTATGTTAACTTAATCTAATTCACACCGAAACGGTTGTTGTTCAAGTAATTGATAAATAGCGTCTTGACCATTATATATATATATATATATATACGTCTTTAGTTACGTACCTTAGTACTTACTCTCGTCTTACTTTAACTTTTTTTAAATTTTAAATTAGTACGTAATACTAACCTAAAACCTTTACCCCCTT
>NW_013665897.1:696552-703470 GCF_000517525.1 Limulus polyphemus
CAGGCAAGATAAACAACAACAAATCAAGGAAAGATGAGGTTTTCGTTCCAATTCATCATATTATTCAGATTTCCGATGTTTTGTTTGTTTGTTTGTAATTAAGCCCAAAGCTACACGTTGGGCTATCTGTGTTCTGCCCACCACGGGTATCGAAACCCGGTTTCTAGCGTTGTAAGTCCGCAGACATACAGCTGTGCCACAGGGGGGGGGGGGGGCGGACTTTCGATGCATTTTCATAAAAGTGAACTTAAAGGATGTATGAATCAAACGGATTTATTGATACAAGAGTTTAATTTAGTTACACTTTATAGCGTAAATTACAAAAGTACACTACTTTAACAAACATAATTTCACGTATTAGGAAATGTATTTTTTACACCTGTTAAACCTTAAAATGTTTTATCACGGAGAGTTTCGCCTTTTCTCTGGGTCTCCACGAAGAGCGTTGACCTTTAGGGCTCTAAAACCCTTATGACATCCTTATTTCTGTCTCCCCTCAAAACACAATAAAATAAAAACTTAATCCTACGCCTATGTGTGTTATATGATTTTGTTATTGTCTTCTTCGTCTATTTATGCATACTGTGAAATGTTTTTAGCAGTTTTTCCAATAACAACGCCATTGTTATACTAAGAACTCCCACAAGATCAAATTAGATACATCACACAACAAGAATTCCGATTATTGTTTTTTATGCTTTGCCATTATTATGTTTGCTTCATCTGCATTTATTTCTTATGCGTCAGCTTGTGCTGAAAATATAATTACTGTGACTCTAATTAGTGTATGTACCCGAAGCTTGAGTAGCCAGTCACGTCATAACTTGCTGTCATTTTGTGCAACGAGAAATCTTATACACTCAAGCTAAACGTTGTCTCGCCATTACAACGCTCTGAAAAATGTTGACTCATGACCTTGAAAGTAATATATTATCGCGCAGTGTATTGGACAGTTAATTGTATGTTTATTAGACTAAGTTGAAACCGAAGTACCTGAGCCATTTGAAACGCCTTTCCTGCGATTAAATTGCATAACACGATATTGAAATTAATTACGTAAATAATTAAAAGGAATTTTGTTGTAATTATTCTAAGTCAGAGAATGATATTCATGTTTTACTTCTTATTAGGTATTTTTCGAAACATCAAATCCCTGCTATAGATATTCTATATATACACTGAGGGTATTTGTTTTCTTAGTACTGTCAAAGAAAATAAAGCCGTAGAAGGTTTAGAATTTCTAAGGTGTGAAATTTATTGCGTTTCACTGATCCATCAAGGTTTCTATGTGAAGTATATCGTTTCTTTGATGTTCCTAGCAGGCCTGGCATGGCAATCTGAGGGTCACGGGTTCGAATCCTCGTTACACCAAACATGCTAGCCCTTTCAGCCGTGGGGGCATTATAATGTGACGGTCAATCCCACTATTCGTTGGTAAAAGAGTAGCTCAAGAGTTGGCGGTGGGTGGTGATGACTAGCTACCCTCCCTCTAGTCTTACACTGCTAAATTAGGGACGGCTAGCGCAGATAGCCCTAGTGTAGCTTTGCGCGAAATTCAAAACAATCAAATGTTCCTTGCAGGTCTACACACCTGACCTCTACCGATTAAATTTGATACTTCTGTTGGTCGTGCTTCCCTTGTTGCAAAATCCGAATTATGAAGCAGAATAGAACGTGTTTGTCCATTATCGTATATAGAAGTTTTATCATAGTTCTGTCATTTTATTCTTTAGCAATCGTATCCAGTTTTACACTTATCTACATGCTATAAAAATTAACTCAAGGCAATATCTTACAGTTCTTTTCTTCTTGAATCTGGCTTTCAAATTTTGAGAACTGAGCCAACTCGTGAATCTAACATCTTCTAAATAAAAGAAAATAATCGTTTCCATTAAACCATAATTTTATGTTATTTTACGTCACATTCATATTACCACACTAAATTTGTAACTCGACTACTGATCATTTGTTGGTACAAATTAATTTTTTCTGGCTTATTCAACCAATTTCTCCATTGTCGGGATATCACTTACTAAGTTGGAATGCTGAACTTGGGATCAACTTTCGGATAAAGTAGCTTGACAGTAGTTCTTGTGATGGTTAACAACGTTGTAATAACTTGTGAATTATTTTTATTCATAAGCGGCAACTCATAACAATATATGTACTGTACTGTATAAGTTTATGTATTACTGTGTGTTCGTTTGCTGAAAATCATAACATAGCTATCATAAATCAAAACTGATACTTAACTGAATGATTCGAAACCCTAACTGTTTATGTTACACATCCTGGCTATCATAAATCAAAACTGATACTTAACTGAATGATTCGAAACCCTAACTGTTTATGTTACACATCCCTTACCCTTTACTTGTTTGTGGATTAATCATAAATGGTAATTCATTCCATTTTTCTAAATTAAAAAACAATTCGAAATCCTATTTCTACAGTTAATAATATATAACAAGCATTTGAACTGCTTATAATTTTGTATATTTGAGTTAAAGCTCAAGTTGTATTAAGAACAAAAAATGGATTAAGTAGGGTCAATCAATATAGCACTCGATTGTAGTATTCATATTAACAACCGTGACTGGTCTAGTACACAAAGTATAGCAGACTGCAAAGGGGTTCAGTAGACTTGTGGCATATTAGCAAATACATTTTATTATTCAAGGGTTTGATTAAGTGTGATTAATGTATTGTTGTGCTTTACAAAGGGGACACGATCAGCAATTAATGGCATTAGTTTAATTATTAATGGTATTTTTGATTACATATTCTTTTTTTTTGTGACTAGGGGTCCTGCAATAAATAAAGTCATGGGCCCACAAGAATGTTGTGCATAAATAGTTTAGGAAAATGTGTTGAAAAAACAGATGGAGCCCGTGTTCCCACACCGGAAATTTTAGGGTTAAAAGTTCGAATAAACCGAATATAGAATTATAGTATATATATAAATAGTTTTTATACACGTCCTCAAACTTTCAAAACAGTGATTTGTTAGTTAAGTATCACGACTTTCAAAAATAGATGACACACATTGTAAAATATTGTAAAAAATATGCTGAAAGTTTATACTGCCGATGGCAATTATATCAGCAGGAATCATAAAAACAACCGTACTCGTTTTCGACGGATGTCAGAGGTCATGGAGTCTTACTAGAACAAGTTTTCAGGTTAGGCTAACTGTGTAATTGTTTCGAAATACTCTGACAATTTACTAAAAGAAAGAAAAGAAAAAAAAACGAGATAATATATTGGTCTTTCTGTCCCTCTTATTTTATATACTTTTAACAATGTTGTATTTCATGATTAAGGTGAAGGACCTCCTTAAACTACTTCGCAGTCGTTTAACCGTCAATGAATTTAGACCAAATGTCACGTTCAGGGTAAAGGGGAATTTATTTCAAAAGCATTCATAGCAATATCAACATCATGTGAAAAGGGAATTATTAGTATCGTCTTATATCGGAAAAGGCCCGGCATGGCCAGGTGGTTAGGGCGCTCGACTCGCAGTTTGCGGGTCGCGGGTTCGAATCCCCGTCACACCAAACATGTTCGCCCTTTCAGCCGTGGGGGCGTTATAATGTGACGGTCAATCCCACTATTCGTTGGTAAAAAAGTGGCCCAAGAGTTAGCGGTGGGTGGTGATGACTAGCTGCCTTCCCTCTAGTCTTACACTGCTAAATTAAGGACGGTTAGCGCAGATAGCCCTCGTGTAGCTTTGCGCGAAATTCAAAAACAAACAAAATATCGGAAATAGGTTTTATTATTCGCTTGTGAACTTCTTTGAGATCGCTTGTGAACTTCTTTGAGATTTTATTGTGTATGTATGTTTCTTTTGTATTACTGCTGCTTTGATTTTTAAGACAACATCTAGTGTTTTATAAATGTGGGAGTAAATCCAGTTCGTATAACTTGATAATTAATAACAATAACAATTAATAACAATTTCTAAATAAATATTATTAAAAAATAATATTTATTCATAATTGCATACTTTACGGTATAAAGAGTTTTGTAATCTTCATAATACCTTATAAATTATCTCGAGAGGTAAAATGTGTTTATTTATAAAGAAGAATGTTCAAGTTTAATATTTTTAAGTAAACCAGTCATTAATTCGTATTATACACGAATTATTGTTATTGTTGTTTTAGCGTAAAGCTACACAGTGAGCTATGTGCACTCTGTCCTTCCAGGTGAATCAAACCCCGGATTTTAACGTTTTAAGTTCGTAAACATACCGCTGAACCACCAGAGAATAAACACGGGATATTGAAAAAACTACGCACCACCATAATATTTCTAAATCGCTCTTACTGTTATTTTTGTAAGTCATATATGTGTTTTACTAGCTGTTTATTGCCCCCAAGTGGCATAGCGGTATGTCTTCAGAGTTACAACGCTAGAAACCGGGTTTCGTTACCCATGGTGAGCAGAGCACAGAGAACCCATTGTGTAACTTTTATGCTTAATATTAATACAAACAAACAAGCTGTTTATTTTTTCTTTCACAATAATTGGTTGGAAAGTGATTAAACTTGTAAAAATGTGTGGAAGTGATCCTGTTGAATGAGTGTCCTGGATTGAGCCAGTGGCAACCCACCACAGAGTTAACTCGAAGCATCGTGGACGAGTCTCCTTTTTCTCACATAAGATGTGGTCGTTTTCTCGCCAAGTTTCATGAACATGGTTCTGTAACCGATCTCTAATGGGGTAAAAGACCTTCTACAACTAATGAAGATCTTTCGGACAAAGAGACAGATCGTATCTTAGCACGAAAAACAGAATGAATCCAAAAGAAGCGTGATCCGAATTCTGAAGCAATATCACTTCCATTCTTATAAGCTAACATGTCCTGAAGTTTATAGGAGGATCATCTTGACTGCCATGTGGAGTTTTGTGAATGGCTCATGCTCCTAGTAGAAAGCAATAGATTCTATGACGAGAAGGTGTTTTGAACTGTTGAGGCAACTTTTTTTCGTCATCGGTGAAATGAACCGCCACAGTTGCTAAAATTAGTCCCAAGAAATTCACAGTGGGTTGTAGGAACCAATGACCAGGGAGCATATAGACTGATAGTTTGGTGTGGTCTAATAGGATGGCATGTTGCTGACTTGTTTCTCATTAACGAGACACCAACTAGTGAAGGCTAATTAGAGCTTTTGTAGGAACATTTGGCTCCAGAAGAAATGTAGTTTCAGTAGGATGGTGCGTTATTACAGTATTCTTTGGATGTCGCTTTTCCCGATAGAGGAGTAGGGTATCATTGGCCAGTGGCATTGACTGCACGCTCACCTAATCTTACGCCGTTAAACTTTTTTTTTGGGGGGGGGGGAGATTTATAAGAACAGTTGACAATTGTCGCACGGTTCAACAACTTGGAAGATTTAAAGAAGAGAATTACAAGAGTCTGTGGAACCGTAGTACCACAGATTATTTGAAACGAGAGTTGTCTCAACCTGAGAGAAAGGGGGTGTTGTGTGAGATATCAACAGTACGGATTTCGAACGTGGTCGTGCATGAGTTTTGGATAACCCTGTATTATCATTAAAAAAATGTCAGTCGTGTACTTTTCTAAATGCATATAGCTGAACGGAAGACCTAATATACTTTTCTCGCTTTTGATATTGTTATTTCTATTTAGAAAAGAAATTAAATAAACTTAATCATAACAAAATGTCCTTAAACATATATACGTTACTATAGAATATCACTTACTGTATAACAAATGCGACCCTAACATGCACATGTCACATAAAATTGGCCCTTTCTTGGGTCACATTTCAGGAGGAATTTTCCGACAAGATATTCTTCTATTTTGCAATTGTAAAAGCATGCAAGGCATATCATTTTAATGTTCTAATGAAAAAGATATCTGAAGCAAAGAATAGCGTGATTTCAGTAGGGAAACAACAGGCACACAAGAAGGTAATGAAGAAAGTTAAACAGCTTGTCACCAGAAGTAACCAAAGAACGCAGCACACCAGTGCAGATAAAGAAGAAACATCCCTTAGAAATGCACACTAGATAATTCAAATGGACTGAAGTCCACAAGAGGCATGCTCACAAGCTTTTCTAGATGCATATAGCTGAACGGAAGACCTAATATTTGAAAGATGTACGAACTGTATCTGGAACATGATGAATAGAAGTATGTCCATTGTATTAGATGACGCAAATTTTAAATGTCTGCATAAGTTCAGGCAATTTATTAACGTCATGTTCGCAATACAAGATTTAAAAAATAGTATAAATCATGCCATGAACGTTTTTTTTTCAAGGGACTTATATTTGCAGGTTACAGTTAAAATAACAAGACAATTCAGAGAGTTGTGAAAAATAACAATAAAAACTACATACTAAAAGGATTACGAAAAAACATCACTACACAGAGAGGAAATACAGTACACTGTGGTTGTCATTAAGGTATTGCTCCATCAAAACAAAACATCCAGCCATATGTCCAAGATACCATGCAAATATTCATGGATAGCACTTCCAGACATCCCTCGTGGACAGGTGCCTATTTTGGTACATGCATGCGCAAGTGCCTATTTTCTTACACGCACGCGCAGGTGCTTAATTTGGTACATGTGCACGCAGGTGCCTATTTTCGTACATGTGTGAGCAGGTGCTTAATTTCGTACAAGCAAGCGCAGGTGCGTAATTTGGTACATGCGTTTATTTTGGTACATGCGCGTGCAGGTGCCTATTTTGGTGCATGCACGCGCATGGTGCCCTTTTTTAGTACATGGCGCGCGCAGGTGGCTATTTTTGTACATGCGCGCGCAGGTGTCTATTTTCGTACATGCGCGCGCAGGTGTCTATTTTCGTACATGCGCGCGTAGGTTCGTATTTTGGTACATGCGCGCGCAGGTATCTTTTTTCGACATGCGCGCGCAGGTG
>NW_013665897.1:704504-714147 GCF_000517525.1 Limulus polyphemus
CATGTGCGCGCAGGTGTCTATTTCGTACATGCGCGCGCAGGTGTCTATTTTCGTACATGTGCGCGCAGGTGTCTATTTCGTACATGCGCGCGCAGGTGTCTATTTTGGTACATGCGCGCGCAGGTGTCTATTTTCGTACATGCGCGCGCAGGTGTCTATTTTCGTATATCCGTGCGCAGGTGCCTATTTTCGTACATGCACGCGCAGGTGTCTATTTTCATACATGTACCAAAGTAAGTACCTGCATGCAGCATGTACCAAAAAGTGGTATTCTATGATATCAACATATATAATATATAATAATAATTTATTATTTTTTTTATTTTTCAACTGTATACATAAAACCTAAAAAAATAAGTTTGGTATCCAACATTATATTATTATTCAAATTTTAATATTATACATTATTGAATTTTTTAATTTGGTAATTAAATATTAAAAAAAACAGTTAAACATCGATTTTTTGTGTCCTGTGGTATGTTGAATGTAGCACTGCTTCATATTAGATGTTTGTGATTTTTGGAAATAGTCTCTTATATGCACTTTCTTCAATATATGTCATGAGAATAACCAACTGACAGCTCGAAATGTCCTTCTAGTTATTTTCTCAGCTATTTTTCGAACCAAGATTTCAGGCTAAATAGGTTGTGTATTTAGTCTGCTCCAAACTTCATATTTTTTAGACCAAAATACAGCTTTGTTTGAAATTTCGTGCAAAGCTACACAAAGGCTATCTGCACTAGTTGTTCATAATTTAACATTGTAATACTAGAGATAAGGAAACTTGTCATCACCACCCACTGCCCACTCTTAGGATACTCTTTTACCAACGAATAGCAGGATTACCATATCACATTATAACGGCCCACGGCTGAAAGGGTGAGCATGTTTTTATGGAACGGGGATTCGAATCCACTATCCTCAGATTGAGAGTTGAGCATTCTAACCAATTGGCCGTAATACAGCTTGATAAATTTTAGTGGAATTCTATGATATCGAATTAGTAATTTATGGTTTTTTGGTTATTCAACTGTATACATAAAACCTAAAAAAATTATTTATTTCCATATCCTCCACGTGCATCAACTGAGTACAAAGGTAGTAACTAGAAGAGATAATTGTTTGCTTCTATGTTTAATAACTTGTTTCTAAATAATAATAATCTATATAGTGTATAATAGTTGAAATGTTACTGTATTTTATTAAATACTAGTCTACTAAAACACACCCACTTTGTGGTCCACGTCATTACAACGTCTATAATGTTAGCCAGGCACGGCTGAAAGGTCAATACAATAAAAATAATAAATATGTATATAAATGTATAATGTTATGAGACTTAAGCTATTTATTCTAAACATTTATGTTTTTGTGTTATAATTTGTAGTCATTCTAGAATTACAGAAGCATAACTTATATTTATTTCCTAATTTTTTATGTTGGTTACGAGATCGGTCAAATCTATTGAACCCGTAGAGATTCATCTTTGAAAATAACAGATAAAATATAACGTTTTCCCTTAAGAAACATTTGATAACTATCTGGACATTATAAAGATTTCGCATATGAAATTTGGAAATTTTCTGATGCATAAAAATATTTGTAATCTTAAAATAAAAATACTTTGCATGTTGGATAGGATCTTGTTTAACAAACCTTGAGAATTAATGTTTTGCGTACGAAAGCATTGTAATGTTAACTGATAATCTGCCAAATATAGTTAACATACGCTTACTAATTTCAAAGTTATAGCATGAAAACTATAACAAACACACAACTGTTACGGGGTCGATTCGACGGACCGAGCCCGTGTTGAAAGAGTTAAAATACTAAATATAAATATAAAGCCTAATGTACCAATTCGATTCACCTCTTGTAACCGAGCTCTACTGGTTTTTGGGAATTCCATACCTCATCAGTATTCCTAGACAAGGACAAATCGAAAGAACAAGACTAGGCTTCATATAATGGTGGAGAGTGTATGTTTTCAGTGATTGTTCAGTTAACTAATATTATAGATCAGTTATCTCTTTATTAGTAGCAAAAACAAAGTATCCTATAACAGCAAGCTAAGAAATTTATAACATATAAAAAATCCAAATTCTTTAGGTCAGGTTTTTGAAATATAAATGACATTTTGACTTGCATGGTTGTTGACTACTCTACAGAATTAGGGCTCACAAGAAAAGTCTTATGCTGAGCTCCAGTTTGTATTTCGCTCAAAGCTTGACCGTCATATTATAACGCCCCCACTTCCGAAAAGGCGAGCATTCGAACTCGTGACCCGCTGATTACGAGTCGAATACCCTAACCACCTGGCCATACCAGGCCCCAGTCTGTCTAAATGCATAAACATCAGGATAAGAACACTAGTTGAAACTATAATATGAGCTTTAAGCTATGCGGAATTTTTATATACACCTTTTTTCTTATGGTGTATGTGGTTTTGAAACATGACATCGTAAATTATTTCAGTAATGATCACTGGCAGTGCCAAAAATCCTGGCTCGATTCGCGACTATTAATACACAAGCAAGATCATTAACCGAAATTATTTTTGAAATATTCAGTGAGTTAGAAAGAGATTGGCTCCTTGGGGAAGCTGGTGATAGTGTTGGTTTATACATACTTTTATGGTCTTCACTACTCGCCAATTTTGATGCAACTGAATTGAGCCCTCGAGTCAAGTTACACAATCATAAAATGTAAGGTAGCTTGTTTTTGTTTATTTATTTTTAAATTAAGCACAAAGTAACACAGTGAGCCATCTCTGCACTGCTTACCACGGGTATCGAAACCCGATTTGCTAGCGTTGTAAGTCCGCAAACATACCGCTGTACCACTTGGGGATGGGGCTGTAAAGTAGCACTGAAAACCGTTATTCAGAAGTGACTATCTGGGCCCACTCAACTTTTTTGCGTCTCTAGACAACTTATCATTTTGTGATAATAAACATTCTGGCTTTGTATGTGGACATAAAACTTCACGAGCATGCATTTTAAAGATGGTGTGGCTACATGAAGTCTTCGTTTTTGCATTGTTTAAACACGAAAGCCAAATTCAATGCATCAATGATATTTCACAGAACCATAACCAAGACTACAAAAACAAATATTTTTCGTCAATAAGGCTTAGCATTTTAACGAAGGCTACTCTGTTCGATTTAATGAAAAAGAAGAAAGCTCTGGATGACTTTCACTACCTCAGATCTGACAATCTCATCCCTGGTGACTTGAATATAATGAAATACTTGATTTATGAACTTTAAAACATCTTGAACTATATATATATATATATATACTTAATACGTTTCTCAGTTGCAGGTTTAGAAACTGGTTGTGAACATAAGTATGTTCTATACAAACACGTCCTACGAAAATTATTCACCCAAAAATAAACGTTATATGACGAGATACGAATGCAAACGAGCCGAAACTTTGCATAACTGTAGTTGAATTAGAGATATCAAGTTTTTCATAACCAGATGGAAGGTCAGTCACACCAGCAACATGGTATCCACGCAAGGAATAAATAAAATGCACGGTCCTCTATCATACGTACTTACAATATGTCGCATGTTCTTTTCCTTACGAACTCTGATGTACTCAAAATGCTAGACACGAGAAGGTGTAACTTTGTGTACGATAACAAAATAGCGTCAGTTACACTTATAGAAAATTTCGGTTCCTTAGAATACACATCTTTTGTTTTGTGAAGAATGATGTTGAGACATACACACATTGGCCAAGCAGTGTTTGTTTGTTTTTAATTATGCACAAAGCTATACAAGGGCTATCTGTGCTCTGCCCACCACGGGTATCGAAACCCGGTTTCTAGCGTTGTAAGTCCGCAGACATACCGCTGTGCCACTGGGGGGGCCCAAGCAGTGTTAAGACTATTTTATGTATTCGCTAGAAAGGTCTAAGAGATCATAAAGATAATTGTTCTTCATAATGTTATCGAGTTTATGGTAAAGAGGGCTTATATAGCAAGAAAATGTCATACTACCTAGAAATCACATTTGTATAACCATTACATCTAAGTTTTTTTAGATGGGCAGAAAATTATTTTATATCAATAATCAGATAATTAACATACCAAAGTGCAGTGTTCTAAACATTATAAAAAATTTGCAATTGTTAGTTTTGTGTCACTTACTCTAAGCCTATAAAATTTTCCAAATGTTAAATGCCTCAATTTGTATCCACCGAAATACAACAAATGGAACCTGTTTCAATTTTTGTCCTGTTGCAACGAATTATGTTTCTCTAATAAAACATATCCTACAACGAAATAATCTTCTAAGTTTTACACAAGATTTTACTATAAATATGTAACACTGGTGAATGATTTATTACACACAGAACAAATTTAACTTATATTTTGTTAATTCATATACATTTATGTATTGAAATTAAGACTGTGATATATACATGACGCTTAGATTTATACAAGTAAACAGCCTAAACGGGTAGTCTTAAAACTAAGGTATAAATTACTGTTCTCTTCCTGTAGTGGTTGATCAGAAACAGCACTGATCAGAAGTTAGTAATTTTTGTGATTACTATAATTTTGTGGGGAGGGGGGAAAGAGCACAAACACAGTTACTTACTTGATACAACCAAAATATCAGTTTCACTGCATTATAAGCTTCTAAGGCAACAGTTCTTAAACTGTGGGTCATAGTGTCAGTGAATCAGGGTGGTAAGAAGACAATTAGACTTTACATTAGTTTTGGATTAAAAAGATTTGAAAATTACCCTGAGTTTTGGTTACTATGTTGCTTTGTGTGCTGTCTGGGATTGTATAACTTTAATGTCTAAAAATAGGGTCACATGTGAAATATAAAGTTTGGGAAGCATTGCTCTACAGACTACTAGATATATATTTGTAATGCTAATCTGACATGTGTCCTGTTAATGCAGGTATAATTTTTTTTTTTAAATGGAAGGACAGAATTTCGAACGAATTTTGTTACTTGTAAATAAAGTATTTTAATGCAATTATAAATAAATTGTTAAGTGTAAAAAAATGTGTTCCTTTCTTCTCAGTTTTTAAGAAAATGTATTAAGTACAAATTGTTTATTAACCTCGTGGTGAAGACCTATGCAATCAGGGCCCTCAACAGAGTAGGACCTGAAACCTTTCTTGATTGAATAATTTAATTACTAGTTTGTAAGTCTATAGAATCATAAAATTTTGCATATACAATGGAAGGCAAGTTTAATTGTAATTAATTTTTTATCAACACCCTCTCAATGTAGAATGTAAATTTACAGGTAAATTCATAAACTTCTCGTGTATCAGGCTCCATGACAAATATCACTAATGATGAGTAAACAAGTGTTCAAATGTGTTTTTTTAAGTGTAGTATTTCTGCGTGTTTTTAAACACCTTACCGATGTTTCTATTAAGTAAAAATTCAGTCTTCACATTCTGTGTTTCTACCGTGCTAAGAGTCAGTCAGCAGTAAATTAATATATGTTTTATCATATGTAGCTCTAATACAACATATGCAGACCAAAGCATACAAATTAATCACAACATAAAAATGATTTGGAAGAATTTCTCGACTGAAAAACTGAACCTGTAACTCAGAAACAAAGAAATGTTTCTTAAATGACTTAATCATTATGGCAGATGAGCTTGTATTATTCATCAGAGAGCTGGCCCAATAGAAATCACAAACTGGTGAAATGGATCGAAATCGTGCATTAATAAATATGACAGTTTTAGAACTGTGTGTGTGTACTTTATCCAGTCTACAGTGTATTGACATATAATCAGCTTATGTTTTAGTTAAGTATATATTTATACAATTCAAAAATATCAAGAACCACCACATGCATATCTTTAACATGGTTAACACAATTAACAAATTATTGTAGCAGTTTATATCTTAATATCCAATTCTTTTACAACCAAAACGTTGCAAATATTCACTATACTAAACTCCATCAGAAGCAGCCACTATTCATACAGTATTTCAAATAGCTTTTCATAATGTTGTAATTGCAATATGCAGAAAACATCCTACTGGAATATCCATGATGGAGCTAAAAATCAATGTGTCGTTATTAGTATTACTGAACCTATATATTATCAGTATGTTATTTGACAAAGTTCCCGATCCTTAAATTTCGTAAAAATATTACTTTCTAAAGCAACTTGCACTTTCATTTCAAAACTATTTTATAAGAGTAGTCAAGTCTTAAAGTTATAACAATAAGAACTCTTCCTTAAATCTGACATAATTGTCTCAAAATCTGTACTTAAGGAAGACAAAAAGTAAAGGTGAAAAGTGCCACTTGATTGCAAAAACAAAAAGTTTTTTGAAATGGAATAGATGGGTCCACTGATGTATCAAAAACTCAAATGTTACAGAATTGAATAATATATAGTTTTAAGATACTGAAAAGTTTAACAAACAACCCAACTAGAATTAGGCAATGAATTAGAAGTTTTTATTGAACCATGTACAATTTTGCACTAGCAGCTAGTCCAGTTTAATCCTCCTTGGCTGTATCTTTCTTTGTACCACGGATACGACCAGTACGTCTGGCAGCAATCAAACCAACCTGTTGAAAAAATATTTAAAGCATTATTATAATTACATCTTGAATGAATAAAGTAAAATTTTCTAACTGGAATTACAATAAGCAGCTCAGAAACAGCCTCTTAATGGTTCAACATAGTTTTCTGTTGTATGAAATCATCAAAGCTACCTATATTAGAATTCACAATGTATACTTCCATAAATGTTGTAGTACAACATGTGCAAGTTAACACTATAAGCAACATTAACACCACTCACTTTACGACCAGCTGAAGTGTCCCTTCTAACTGTTGATGCTTTTCCAATGTGCTGATGGTTACCACCACCATGAGGATGCTCTACAGGCTGTAGGAAGAAGACAAAAAAACACTTCAGAATTGAAACAGCTACTACAAAAACACCCTTCAGTTATTACACAATTGCAAGTTTTAACTATTAGATGGTAAAATACATGTTATACCTCACAATCTGATAGTGTGTTATGCTTGTGGCTCTGCTACAACAATTTTGAATCTGTATGAATAAATATTGGAAATACTTTTTTACTTTTAAATTAATAAATTTTCTTTTGTGCAAAATAAAACAATTATTGTTTGCTTGTTTGAAGTTATGCACAAAGCTACACAATGGGCTATCTGTGCTCTGCCCACCATGGGTATCGAAACCCGGTTTCTAGCATTGTAAGTCCGCAGGCATACTGCTGTGCCAATGGGGGGTGTAAAACAATTAATTCCACCATCTTCTGTAACTTAAGGGTACTTCAATATTACGGACAGTAAAGTAAAACATTAAACAGCAATACCCAGATCTGTTTACTTTCTTTGTAAGCTATACAGTTTACACTAACAACTCCCATATATATCCTTATGTAGAACAATTATACATTTTATTCTAAAGTGCACAAAATAATAAGCTGCGTCCATAAATATAAATATTTTCTATCAGAAATGCTATTAGTATTTTACACTTTTAAAGAATATTGTGCTCACTGTTATGTTTAAGTTGTTTATACATAACGATAATTTAAAAAAAAAAGAAACTTATTTGGAAGTTAATGTTGCATCACTTTCAATTGTTAATTGTTCAATGCAAAAAACGTTATTTGTTCATGAAATTTTATTTGCACTTGGTAATTGAATGCTACGTTTGTCCTCTCCCTTTACTTTTCTTATGTTTACTATGGAAAGTTCTTATAAAATCACTGTCACGTTTCAGTTTAATATTTCATATTTATTGTTTTAACAAATGTCAGCATCATTCTAAGCTCCATACACAATCCGGTACTATACACAGTTTTGTCTTACACATGCTTTAAATGTGAGAATTTTCTTAGAAATGCGAACTGATGAAATACAATAAAGTTTTAAGTCTTTTTCTTTTAAAATTAGTATACTCTTTTCTTTTGATTCAATAATTTGTAAAAATTGATAAGTAGAATTAGATTATACACCTATATCTTTAAATAAAGTATACAACAATAATGACTTACATTCATAGCAACACCACGAACTTTAGGCCAAGAGTTTCTTTTGGCTTTATACTTGTGATAGGCTCGACCTGCCTTCAAAATGGGTTTGTCAATTCGTCCACCTCCAGAGATAATTCCTAAAATACGTTTAGGAAAAAAATTTAAAATATATATATATTTATCCAAAACACTATTTGGGAAGATAAAATGATCAGTACTTTTTATGATTAGTTTTTCGAAAAGAACAATTAGAAATTGCTTAAACATAAGTTTAAGTTTCTTCAATTTGTGTAGAAACACAAAGCTACTCAATGTTATGTGGTTAAATGGCACTAGTATTAAAATGAACAGATTTAAAAACTGCAGAAACACTTATAACTAAATAAATACTCATATTTTTTTTTGTCACATTAACTCTTTTAGCACAGGTTCAGTACCTAGGACTGACCTCATAACCATTTTGTGCTTGTTACAGTTTATGCTATAACTTTTAAATTAGTAAGGGAATGTTAACGAAAATTGGCAGATTATCAGTAAACATTACAATGCTTTCATATGTGAAATATAATTTTTTTTATTAAGTCTTAAGGTTTGTAAAGCAATGTTTTTCTCGTGGCTTTTTTTCTTTTCACATGTTGCCAATCTATCATGCAAAGTAATTTTTATTTTAAATTAAAAATACTTTTATGCATCAGAAAAATTTCCAATTTCACATGTGAAATCTTTATAATGTCCAGATAGTTATCAAATGATTCTTAAAAAAAAAAAAATTTACATTTTGTCTGTTACTTTTGGTAATTAATCTCTGTACGGGATTGGTACATTTGACCAATCTTGTAACCACCATAAAAACATTAGGAAATAAATATAAATTATACCTCTTTCATTCTAGAATGACAAAAAAATTGTAACATGAAAACATAAATGTTTAGACTAAATAGCTAAAATCCCATAACATTATACATTTATTATTTTTATTAGATTGACCTTTCAGCCGTGTCTGGCTAAGAATACAGTAGTTACAATGACACGGCTCACGTGCACTCATGTTACTGTATCAAATAACATAAAACTGACCTATGATTTGTACAAAGTAACTTGTCTTAGCTGTGTTTTAGTAAACTAGTATTTTGCAAAATACAGTCACATTTCAATTATTATACATTATGTATTGAAATAAGTTCTTAAGCTTATTTTTCTTAAAATATAGAACTGTAAATAAAAAAGTAAAGCAAACAATTATCTCTTCTAGTTATGACCTTTGTACTCAGTTGCTGCTTGACGTAGGTTGCTAAGCCTTTAAAAATTTTGCATGCGGAGGATATGAAAAATTTTTTTAAGGTTCTATATACACATTTTAATAACAAAAAAAATCATAAATTACTGTATTGATACCATAGAATTCCACTATCATTTATCAAGCTTAGTAGCTAAGATGTATTTTAGTCTAAAAAAATATGAAATTTCAAGCAGACTAAAGACACACCTTACCTCCTTGAAATCTTGGTTCAAAAGAAAGGAATGGTGTCCTAAGAATTTAAGATGGCTGAGAAAGCCACCATGGGGACATTCTGAGCTTCCGATTGGTTATTCATTGTCATATATTGAAGTGTATATAA
>NW_013665897.1:715091-734189 GCF_000517525.1 Limulus polyphemus
AATTTGAGTTTCAAATTCATACAAAACTATAGACTTAGTATTTTGACTTCACAAATATCTAATTTGAACCAGTGCTGCATTCAACTCCCACGTGACACAAAAATCGATGTTTATCTGTATTTTTTAATATATACTTTAAAATTAAGAAATTGAGTAATTTATAGTATTAAAATTTGAATGATAATCTACAGTTTGATACCAAATTTAATGACATAAATTCATGAAATAGTTCAATAAAATTTTGAATGCGAATCAACAAACAAAATGTTAAGTTAGTGTATTACTCTAAAAAATCTCACAAATAAGACTTTAAAACACGTGACTAATTTGAGCCATAGATCTATATCAGGTGTCAAGTAACTTAATACATCTTTTACAGTTAGAAAGTAAATTATTTTTCAAAACATCTTCAAGAATACAAGAGATTTGACCAACAATACTGATGTTCTTAAAAAAAAATAAAGAAATATTAGAGATCCTTAGATGGAGTAATTATCTAATTGTCAAACCTTCCTGATGTTTAGTGGACAGAGCAAGAAGTAGGCTTTAAATCACAGTAGAGTATATAAAATGGTTTGAACAGTAATTTGTGGTTTAGTGGGGAAGTTGGGGCTTCCAGCTTCTGTAGAATTGACAAAAGGCATCCAATGGGAAGCTCTTAAAACTTAGGAAGAAATGAAACAGCTGGAATTTTATTTTTGTTTCTTTAAAAGTCATTTAAATTATATCTATTTGAAAGCTAAAGAAATTTTCTTGGATGAAAAGAAGTCAGATAAGCTTAGTTAAGTTTAGTGCATACAGTAGGCAACTGCAAAATATTCTGATGACTCAAATCTTTTACATTATATTTTTATGTTTGTGTGCTCCAAAAACAAATTGACTGACTAGCAACTTAATTATTTCTAATAGCAATCATGATATGCTTTAAATAAGAACACTGTTACTATTATTAGTGATAATGTTTTCATTATCTGATTTAAACATTATTTAATTTACACAAAATACATGTGCGGATCATTGCATGTTTTTAAAACAAACAAAATAGTGACAGCATGGTCAGCTCGACATTAGGGATTCAACAAGTAGAAAGTTTTCATATTATCTTTAATAGGATTTTGTCTAAAATAATTTTTTTGCAAATTGTAGAATTGGTGACCGCGAACAGAAACCTTGAAGAGGTATATCATGTCTTTGAAAAGTAATAAAAACAACAACCTCAAAATAAAAAGACTAACCACGGAAGAATAAGCAATTAGTTAATTGATTAATGAACCCAATGATTAATTCTACTAATCACATGGCACTATAAATAATAAAAACTACCCAAAAACATCACTCACCAACCATAGCCCTGTTTGCTGATGGTAGCACCTTTTTGGAACCAGAGGGAAGCTTCACTCGAGTTTTCTTGGTTTCAGGATTGTGGGAGATAACAGTGGCATAGTTGCCAGAACAACGTGCAAGTCGGCCTCGATCTCCAGTTTTCTCTTCCAAGTTACAAACAATTGTGCCTTCCGGCATTGTACCGACCGGCAGAACATTCCCAACTTGAAGAGTTGCTGAAAAACAAACAAAAATGATGAAATATTTGAAGATGAAAAAGTTTTACACCTAAATGCTTTTGGACACATACAATGATTGAGAAATTAATCAGTTCAATCTTTGTGCAATCCTATTACCTCCATGTTCACATAAAATGTATCCCTCCGATTACACAAATTAACTAGACAATCCAAATCACCTTAAATTTAAATTTCCAAGTTTTAACATTTCACATGCTTCAACATGCTGTTACTTAGAAATGTAAAACCATTTAAAATATAGGTAGGCAAGTTTCAGGGCTGTTAAAGTTTAGCTCCACTGAGTAGATACCATTTATTTCTATAATTATTAATTAGAACTTCTATGTGAAACTAAAAAAACATTGTATAATAATAATATGTCAAACCACATCATATCTGCTATATCCAGTCTTAATGAGGCCTTTTGCCTAATACCAGGATACTTTAAGCCAACTGGAATACAACACAGTAATGGTTGAGACACTATATATATTAGATTATTGGTTTGACAACTGTTACAGTGTGGGAACAGTTATTTACATCCATAATCTCCTGCTGAAACTGTTAATTGGATTGTGCATGCCAGTACTGTTGCTGCCATAACCACCAATGCCATACAGTGGCAAAATAATGGATGGACTACTTCATAATTATCTGTATTACAATTACCAGGACTATTTCTTAATACCAGGAAAAATGGTAGTGTTTAGAAGAAAGTCTAAACATGGTGGTCTAGATTAGTGTTTCTCAACCACTGGTCCATCTAACCACCTTGCCAGTCCATGAAATTTCACAAAAACAAACAAATAGAATAAAATAAAACTGACTGAATAATCATAAGTAAATCATAATGGTTTATCATTGTACTTGCATTTTAGTCCCCCATAACAGTTTAGAGGCAGTGAGCCAGTTCCTGGTATCAAGAATATTAGAAGTGCTTATATTACAAGTGTCTTCACACAGAAATGAAAATGTTTATTTTTCAAGCAAAATGAAAGTAACACAACTTTCATTTAGCTAATAAACAATAGTTGTATGTAATATCTAACAGTGTGAAAGTTTATGCCATGTATACTCTGTGTGTCAAAGTGGCTTTTTCTATTACTCACACACACTAAGTTGAAGGATCTGTACTGTTAAAAAGTTGATAAAAATGTAGTTTTTCAAACTAAAATAATTAGAAACCTGAAAATTAGTCATATACGAGTTATATCAGCTGAGAATTTTACAAATAATGTGTTTATTTCATTTTGTTACCAATAACATATTATAAGTTGATTAGTTTAGAAAGCTTTATTACCAACCGGGCTATTGAAACTTTATTTGTCATACATTAACATATAAATCAGTGGAAGATGCCAGTGCACACAAACCTATACAAAACTGAACAGAGGAAATATTAATATTTAAAAGAAAAAGCATATACACAAAGTTCAGTTTGTATATTAAAACAGTTTTGAATATGCAAATTAGCAAGTCATAAGACAAACAGCTTATATAGAGTAATGGTGGAAATAAATGCATTATAAGTACATTTTAACATGGTTTGCCATTTCTTAGGTAGTGTGGTGACACTGAAAATTAATTGCTCTTGGGAAAAGTAAGTAACAGCTATTTTTGATGCAATATATTCATATATCGAGATCATAAAGATTTGTTCAGATCAGGGATTGAGAATTTCCAAGATGGGAATATCATCTGTAATTAATAGCATTGGAAAACAAAAGAACATAGATCAACTTGGGGCACCAGTACCTTCCAGAAAGAGGCTTACAACAAGTCTTGCTCCAACCACAATAAGCAAATTCCAGTACCTTCTAACAAGTAAGAATCCATGAATACAAAGGTCAGTAGCAAAAGCAGTTGACTTTCCCAAGCAATAGTAAGTAATATAATGAAGAAGGATCTCCATCTGGAAAAGCTACACAAGTCAGGTGTACAAAGGTGACTTTCAAGACACATTCAATCATTGTATACCACAAAGAGCTGGAGAATGAAACATGTCTTCAGGTTATACCTCACAAAGACAAATACCAATCAAGTTGCCAGTAACAGTGCCTATGGAGTATTGAAACTTGCACTGAGAACCATCATCCTTCTACACTAGACAGATATGGAAAGCAGTAGGAAAGAGGGGTATGCTACAGAAGCGACAGCTTTATTAAATACAGTCTTTTGAAATGGGAATGATGCTGGAGGGCATCTGTGAAAATGCACAGATGACATTTAATAAAACAAATCATTTAATATGATGTGTTCAATCTCTGTATAATTGATTTGAAAATATTGGCAGAACTTTCAACCACATATGTACACACACACAGTGACAACAATATTATTATTAAAATTAAGTTTTGCTTCCATAATCTCTCATGTTTTTTGGATATTAAGTAAAGAACCACACTGTTCACTAAACTTCAGATACAGTGTCTTAAAGTGAGTAAACTTTTTCGATCCAGAATGCTTACTATCAGAAGAAACAGAATACAAGATAAAATACTATCATTCTAACTATAAAAACAGTTCTGTAATTAGTTTGAATTATCACTTCTTATGTTTCTAATTGCTCCAGTTCATAGACAGTGTTAAAAGATCTTGTAAAATGAGACAGAAATAATAGTTGGAACCTAAAATTTTTTGCAAGATAAAGTATTCCTATTGTAATAACATTAATGCCAGTTCACTATGTGCTTTTGATCAATAAATGCATTTTTGAAGCTTTAAAGAAAGATGTTTTGGTTTGGGTGTGCAAAAACTTTAGGATCATATAGACTGTAAATAGTATCAGTAAATAAAAAATGTGAATGTTCTGATTCCTAATATAGGAGTGTCTAATATCTTGTTAGCATGAATAAAGAAAAACAATAATAGGAACTAAAGCTATCACTACAAAGTACAACTGATGAGAACAGATATCTCAAAGAGCCAGTTTCATAAAGTTGTACAAAGAGAAAAGTATTTACAAATAAACAAATTTTGAAGAAAGATTGGAAAAATACTAACACCAAACACTATTTTAAAGATTATAAAACTGCTACCTTTTTTCCCACAGTACACAAATTGTCCTGTGTACATTCCTTCAGCAGCAAGAAACAATTCCTTTCTCAACTTATAACGGTACGGATCACGAAAGATAACTCTGGCAAGAGGAGCCCCACGTCCTGGGTCATGAAGGACTTCCTACAGAATAAAGATGGAAACTGAAAACTTCTATAGAAAAAATAATTAAAACTTCAATAATATAGATTAATTATCTAATGTAATATTGGTTATATTCTTAATAACAAAACAATTTACTATATCCTGCACATTAACTAGATGTTGTTAGAATTGTAAAAGATAAATGTATCTTTCAACCTTTTTGCTAGCAATCAGCATAACGGTTAGACTTGACATAGAACCTTATTAGAGAAACAAAAACACAGCAAGTGGAAAATATCCATCTTAGAATTTTTACTTTCTATTTAGTCTCTCACTCTTGCTTATAAACATTTACAGTAAGCTATTAGAATCAAAATATACTTGAGTAATTAACATCTTTAAACAAATTTACTGAAAAAATAACTATTACCCGAAGTTTAATCTCCAACATTTTTCTAACATATGCAAATAATTCAGTAGAATATTGTAACAAGTTAAAGGTTGATTTGTGATAAAAAGACACCCTTTTCAGTGAGTGTAATGTATCAATTTTAGATTGATATACCATATGAAAAAGAAATTAAGAACATTTCCAATACGTTTTTTTGGTCATGTAGATGTTGCCCACCAAACATGGCCTTTGCCATATGGTCAACACTTTTTTTAAGACAGATAGAGAAGTAAATGTACATAAGCATTATATGTTCTTTTGAGTTCAATAAATGCACATTTATGCTAATACAATCAAAAGTAAAAACTGTGTTTAGCGTCAAAATGTAGAAAACATTGTGTGTGTGTGTGGGGTGGGGGGGTGTATTAACTAATGGTGTCTCATAACAGGGAAACTGTTATAACAAAATAAATGAACAAAACATACACTAGACCTCTACAGTATGAAGTTTACTGGTTGTTTTACATGTTATGAAGCAATGACATATTGCTGGTCTTCTGAGAATAATTCATTAGTTTTAAGTGGCTGTACTTTTAATCAAATGACTGACTCTTCAAATGCTAGTTTCCTAACAACTCTCTGAAATGATTAAGCACAGTATATTTATAACTTGGTCACAACTTGCTGTGTTATTACTAAAGAAAGCTTCATTTGACAGTAGGGTGCTGTCAGTGCAAACTTCTAAGCAAGTTGCGTGTTTTCAGTATTTTTATAATGTTGAACATAGCTAATTATAATACAGACTTTAACAGTAAAACATTGAAACAGAAAATTTTATGAAACAAATAAAAAAAATCATTTTTTTCTATACACATAATAAAGAGTCTCATTCTGTGCTGTCAGTGGTAAACACTTCTCCATCTCACCCTGCACAGTTTGTAACATTTTTGTCTTGATATACAGGGCTATCTTGACAACTGATCAGAAACATTTTCCAATGGTGCTTCAGCTTAGCAAACAGTTGGGTCACATTGTTTTTACATCAAACTGTGGAAGTGTACTTATGTGGATGGCCTATCTTTAATTGTTCAAATACCTGCTCAGCTAAAAATTTGTGGGACTTATTTGCCACAACACAATCAAAAACATACTTTGATCTCCTCTTCATGAGGACCAACATTTTTCATACAATACTGAGCACCATGTGTAATCTTAGCCACTAACTGTATACTTGTCTGTATTTAAAAGTTTGAAATATAAATTATGCTACTCAGATTAGTTCTTCCACTTGATGTGACACCTAGAGAGCCAATAGCATGTATTTGCACATTATTGACCCTGGGGTTTCCATGTTGCTTGTATTTTTTTTCTGTTAGTCATTATCTTTATATTCTGTTATCTTTTTTCCCTCTAGCATTTAGTTGAGTTTTCTTTTGAGTTTCTTTATGAAATACTTGCCGACTTTTATTAGGCAGTTAATTTTAACATTAATTTTTAAAGTGAGACAAAATGACAGATTGCAGGTGACTGATGTTTTAGTCATGATAGATATATTACATAACCATAAATAAATCAGCTTCTGTTCACAGGTATGTTAATCAGATGAAGTTTAGAAACAGTATCAATGGATAACAAAGGAAACACTACTAGAAGTTAAATACAGTTACAAATGTACAACATTTCAACAAGATTTTGTCATCATCAGGTTTTAACACTGATCAGGCATTCTGTCAACAGTAATCACATTTTAAATTGTAAACTCATTATGTGGTATAAAAGCAATGAGTAAAACAGCCAAATATTCAGGAGATCAGAGAGCTAGATATTCTGTGCATTACTCAATTTATTGAGTTATAACCAGATAATTTTAAATGTTGTTAACAAGAATATTTTGTGATAATTTCCACAGTTAGGTTTTTCCTAACTTTGCTTGTGCTAAGGTTATATTTTTCTGTTAAGGTTATTTTGTGTAGTAAAACATTTTTGGAAGTTTAAGAGCTGCAGTTTGTAAAAGTCCAAGGCCAGCATTATTTTGGATCATGAGTATATTCTGTTTTACGAGGGTTTTAATAAATATCAGTAGTATCAATTAAACTGAGCCATAATATAATATTCTTTGCTTTTATTTTTAAAGCCTCTAATACTGACAAAGATATACGTATATATATTGGCAAAACAAAAAATAAACTGATTATTAAAACCATCTTTTGTATATAATTATTAAATTTGTTTGTAGAAAAAACAATATTTTATCTATTTTCACTACTGTTTCCCTGATTTGACTGACTTCGTAATCTCTTGTTACGCCACTGCCCATAGTGAAAGGATTAATTGAACTTTACATGGTCAATAATAAAGATTATATGCTTTCAGAGAGCAAATCAACTTTTAGATTGAAATTAAGTTGCACTGTTGCCAAGTTATAGTACTGTTAAAATTGTTCATATAAGCACGCAGGTTATTGGTAAATATTACAAGGCTTTTGTACACAAAATACCAGGTTTTTAAATTAAGTAATAAGATTCTTTGATTAATAATTTTTCTCGTAAAATTTTTCTTTCAGAATGTTGACTGTCCAACATGCAAAGTAATTTTTATTTTAAGGTTAATACTTTTATGCATTAGAACACTTTCAAATTTCACGTGTGAAATCTTTATAACCTCTAAAATTTCACTAATTGCCCAACCCTATTACTGAAGAACAAAATTTTACTTCTAAAGAAATATTTGTTCTTAAAGGTATTCTCATGTTTAAAATACCACCATTTTAGATTCCATACCTTAACAATTCCTTTTATGTAACCATGTCTTTCTGCAAAATCCACAGCACGAAGTTTGGGGGCTCCTTTCCGATGCTTATTGTGACTGCGAAACACACTCCCAGCACCTTTCCTCTGACTTCTAATTACACGTCCCATTGCTCAAACTATTCATGACAATTTGAAAATTGTAATTACTCAATTTAAGAAGAGCTGTCCAACTACAAATATGGGATCATATTTAATTGCATAAGTTGATAAAACTATTATAGATTTAATAGACTTGTTTAATGAAAGTTTGAATTTGTAAGTCTTCATTTAAGTTGCTTTAACACTTACAATACATTATGTGAATCATAAAAAAATGCAAGGGTTTATATGAAGCAAGATTTCAAAAAAAGGATCAAGCTTTCATGGAAAATAATAAAACAAAAATGCAAAATAGTTTTTATTCAGACCGATCACATACCTATTATTGTGCACTTTTAATGTTATCATGCTATAATAATAATAATGGTTCAGATATTTCAAAATGTTAGTGAATGTGGTAAATGTGAGATAGCTGATAAAATACTTAAGTATTTTTTTTTAGGTTTCATACAAGAAGCTCAAAAAATAAAACAGTCAAATACATTAATAAACATATTAAAAAATTTAATATTTTGTAAGAGTATGACAATAACATTTAAAACTTGTTAATAGTCATTTGCTATATATTTCACTACACCTCCTTCAAGAGGCCAAGTTTTATCAAAATTGTCTTAAAGTTATAAAAGGATTTCAAGAAAACATATCAATATAATATACTTATATTCGTATTTATGTTAAAAAAGAAAACTATGTTCATCAATATTGTTGGCAAATATCATAAGACTATATGTATGGCTTTTATTTTACTACTAATTCCAAAGTACAATTAAACTACTAAATTTAAATTTATTGATTAACTCAATCTCAGGCCATTTGAAATTCTAATACGTAACAGATTAAACAAAAAAAATTCATAAAGAAATAGAACTTTACAAAAAGGAATGTAATCTTTTTGATAGCCTTCCCTTGAGTGAATGTAATTTCATCGGAAAAAAAAATTCAAATACTTTAACACTTGTATCAGTAAAAACTTACTGTAAAAAGGGAATTGTCATTCTCAAAAATCATAGTTTATATTAATGTTGCCATTACCTAGAATAGTGTTCAATACAAAATTGGTGTAATAATATTGTTGCAATCTACGTATTTGTTACTAGATGGGTGAGTGAGGTTTATGTACATGCATGCGTTGTTATAACAAAGCCTCAGACTATCTGCTGTGTCTATTGAGGAGAATTGAACCCCTGATTTTAAAGAGTTGTAAATCTGAAGACTTACTGCTTTCCCCTCCAGAACACCTGAGGTTTGCGAATTAAAATACAATTTGTGTGATATAATTTTGATTTGAAATTTAGAAATGTGCATTTTTAAATATTCAAAAGTACTAAGGTTCTGTGGTTCACAATTGTTAGGCCTTTTGTGGCTCTATAGTAACCTACAGAGAGTGGTTTTCTAGCAATCGAAGAACAATATGAAACTACAGGGGCACTCAGTAGAATGCATATCTCTACCATGCTGCATTGATCATATTCAACCCTCAAAAAAATAGAAAAATGTGTCTATGTTTGTCATTATTAATGGACCATTTTTGGTAGGACTATGATGAATAATATTTTACATACGTCCACCAAGTTTCATCAAAACCTAATAATTTTTGACTGAGTTAGAAAGCAAAAATAGTGTGAAAAATCAGTCCTCATTTTAACAGATCAGAAATTTTTCATTTTTGTGGCCACGACCATTCAAAAACTAATCATTTCTATATTGGGTCACAGTCCAAATGTATACCAACTTTTGTCAAAATCCATTCAGCCATTCTCGAAAAATCTTGCTAACAAAACCACACACACGGGGGTGAAAATATAACCTCCATCCACCTTTGGTAGCAGAGGTAACAAAAATAAAAATACTTATCTAATCAGAAAGTATAATAATATTTATTATACTTGGAATAAGTCAATATGAATTCCACAACCCTACTGGAATTATTGGGTTTCACATGTAAAAAAACAACTTGCAATACATTTTTTTTTTAAATCTGAGTATCTTTTGAAATTGCAAGTTTAATATTTTCTTGTATCAATGAGACATTCACCTTCCTCAAAGATTATAGACTTCACATATTTGACTACCTCTTCCAATGCCCATTACTGTTAGGCAAGTATTCTGATGATGTAATACAGTATACAATAGTTATGACATCACATTATAACTGCATAGCATTTATTACATGACGATGATCCACCATCATGCTTGTTACTTCTTTACATTATAAAGCAAATACTCACTATAAACAGATTCATCAGATGAGGATAAAAGTTTAAAGATGAACAAAAGCATAATGACAACAATAACATATGAAATAACTTATGAAGTTGCAAAAGATATTTACTACTTAAATATTTTGGAATATACACATCTATTTTCATCAAGCTATATTAAACAAGGAAAAAGAAAATACAAACTAAATTAATGAAATTAAAAATTTTAATGATAAGTACATTAAAGTTTTTTTGTGGAGTTATACAAGTTATTTACAGTTGGGAGCTCATTTATAATAGGATTGATTCTTTTGAAATATGAATTACTTGATGAATGAAAATGTTAAGAGTATTAAATGCCTGAAGCTGTTATCATTGTGCTTCATCTGTTAATACTACATAATCTCTGGCAAACTTTCTACCCACACTGGAAAAATTATATTTTTGATGTAGAAAATAAAGTAAATTCATAATATAAGTTTATAAATAAATACAATAACACAACAATAGGTAATTGTTTTTTATAGAAGACCTAGTTTAGAGTAGTATTATTATTATTAATAAAGGTTAGTTGCTAGTAGTAGTACTGTACTATTGTAATTTGTAGAGATATTGATAATTCTTGTACCTTCTGAGATTAGCTAATTTGTTATAAGTATTAGGCCTATTTGTTTTAAATTAATATTATTGTCTTGTAACAAATACATTTGATTGTAATCAACACTCATGCTTCACCAGCAAAGGGTGTTCATGCCAGAAGAAAAGTTAGTATAGTTTGACCATTAGACTGTTGCTAAAGTTTAATTTATCACTGCCTCAATTACTTACCTCAAAGTTTTCTCGTCTGTATTCGTAACAACTTTGCATTCAATATCTGGCCTCTTTTTTTAGTGTTATGTTGCTGTTGGAATGACAAGTGTATATTGATAACAGTGCCAAGTTATAAATAATTTTAATAGTAATAGTAACAGTTACTAGTAGTAATACAACTAAATAGTAAAATACTCTCATCTAGAACAACGGAACAAAAATAAGATTATAGATTAAATAAACTTATAAACTAATAAAGTACCGTAGCTCAATAGTGACACTAGTTCTACCAATAAATATACTTTAAGTTGAATACAATTATTTGTTTTCAAAACACATGTTTTAATTATAAGCCTAAAATAATATTGTCTAAACTTAGGTAACCACAAAACATTATATATTTTAAGTTGCGTTCATCTCCAAATTTATGGCCATACAATGTGTATCAATATGCAATATTTTACTAGATGATTTTGAAAAGAAATGGTAACATATTAGAGTTATTTTGCACACAAATGATTAAAAATTAATAAAATTTCGATAATACAAACATATCATAAATAAAATTTACCCCAATAATGAAGATTAAAATAGATTACTTTCAACGAAAAGTTTACCACTCATACCTTGAATAGACGACTGTACAGAAGAACGCTTACGCGCTCCCTCTAGTGTCAAAACAAATAAAATTATGTCATAGTATTTATTCCGATATAGAGAAAATCATTATATTTCCTTCGTATGCGTAAATATAAAACAATCTTAACAATACAAAACTAAGATTGGTGTTAATTTACAACCAATATTTGCATCAACTCACATAGTTTAAAGTTATTTTGTTTACTTGACTTTAGTTTACTTCTATCAGTTAAAATTCAGTTTATACGTAGGTTATAAATCATGCAAAATAAGTTGTATTATTACTATTAATGTTAGCATTACATAAACATACAATAATACGGTTATTGGCATTGGCCCGGTGGTTAGGGCGCTCGACTCGCAATCTGCAGGTCGCAAGTTCGGATTCCTGTCCCACCAAACATGCTCGCCCTTTCAACCGTGGGGACGTTATAATGTGATGGTCAATCCCCCTATTCGTTGATAAAAGAGTAGCCCAAGAGTTGGCGATGGGTGGTGATGACTAGCTGCCTTCCCTCAAATCTTTCACTGCTAAATTAGGGATAGTTAGCACAGATAGCCCTCATATATCTTTGTGCGAAATTCAAATCGAATCAATACAGTACATTACCTCCTCTCACATATATATATATAGCTATTCTCGTTCAGTGCTGCCCTCTATATGCACAATTGTTTTGCGCATGCCACAAACCTTGAAGCTCCCATCCATCTGAAAATTATCCCTTTCAATGAATCTCGCATGCAAATCACCATGCGACAACCCTCTACTAATAAGAGTGCGACATACTCTCTTGACGCATGTGACTCCCTCTATTCAATTTTATCGAACTATCGCTTCTAGTTTGGCAGTACTCGTGTTGTAATGTTTATTTTGTGCTCTCTTCAAGTGTTTTATTTTAATTTTTTCCTTATCCCTGTATTAATTTCTATCGACAAGTTTTCTCATTATTATAGAATAGTGATATTTGTAATTTGTTGGAATTTTATATTTCTAACAGGTTATGGAACTTATTAGTTCATTACAAAAACTTGTTTCTTTATGCGAACATGGTTGTATTTGGTTATTCATTTTGCACTTCGGGGGTTATATGTTCTATCAGCACATTTACACAGGCTTCAGGTAGCGGTACTCCGCTGGAAGATTTTCGTCTTTACTACTTCGGGAGATTGATTGTCCAATGAGTTGACCTTCGTTAGGTCTCGCCTTGAGTTTGAGGGCCCACATATTTTGACATACTTTGGGTTCTAGAACATAATTTTCGTTAGATTGGTCGTTACTCATAGTCCAGTTCCGGTTAGAAATTAGCTTAGTTGCATCTTTTCTCCTATACTACTGATACCAGGGTTCTTTGTTATTTTAGGATTACCTGTAATTCATATTACTGGTATATCAATCATTCGTTTAACTATATTATTTTTCTTTCTTACATCAGGTCTCATACATAGGTTATTGTTAATACACACTTATTTCGTTTTATAAATTAAAGTTTATTTCATTTTCGTTATTATTTATCTTTTATGAATTATAGTTCTTCATATTAATTTAGTTTGTGTGGAACCCTTGAGCTGGTGTCTGCACTAACTTCTCCCAATATAGTACCTATTTATTGTTAGGTTAAGATATTTATTTTAGAGCTTAGTGATATCCTTTGTCCTGCACTGTTCGATTAGGCTTAAGTTAACACGTGTCTGTTATTTTCGGTTTGCCTGTAGTTTCTACTTTGTGTTAATCTCTAATTAATTTTAATATTTTGTTAGCTTAGGCTTAATAAGTCTGTTAATTTCGGTTTACCTGTAGTTATACTTCTGGGTTAATCGATAGTTAGTGTAATTATTTTGTTTTCTTCAACACATAGCATGTATTACATGTTTATTTCACTGCACAATTTCTTACCATTTTTAATTTATACTTCTTCCCCTTACTTTTGTTTTTGTGGGCCCTGGAGTATTGTTCGCCTTCCTCCTATAATGGCTGAACTAATTTCAGATGGACCAGATTTTGTAAGTTTTCTTGCACCTCATCATGAATTGCATTACAGGCCTCTACTGCAGAATCTGCTAGGCGTATCTCAATTTGTTTCACAGTATATTCCCCTTCTCCTGAAATTCTTTCATGATGATATTTCTGTCTCTTTTGAAAGTTGGTACTTCATCACTTGCAAGCCTCGCCCTATACAGGCTTTAATTCTTCTTGCCTTAGCTTACCATCAGGCAGATTTTCTTCTTGATTTTATGTTTTTCGGATATCTGTTAATCCTATCCATTTTCTCCCCTACCAAGTTTTTCAGCTTCTTATTACCTTTTCTACTCTCCTGCAGGTAATGTTTATTGCAATGTTTGAAGTATAAGAAATAAAACAGATGATTTTACGGCACTGGTAGGAGTGGAGGATTTTGATATAATGGGAATAACTGAAACATAGTTAAATGTAAATGATTTTGATGACGGAAATTTCTTTGAAATACAGGGTTATAGGCTATTTAATAGGGATGTAGTACTAAAGAAAGAAAGAGGAGTGGCTTTATTTGTAAAATGTGAGTTGCATCCTGTTGAAGTTGAGAATATTAAAGATAATAGCAAGGATATTGAATTCATTTGGGTTTCTATTAGTGGATTTAAAGGGGAAAGGCTTTTAGTGGGTATTTGTCACAGACCACCAGATGATACTGATGAAATTAGTGAGAAACTTTACAGTTAGATTAATATTTCAGCTGTCAATGAGATCATAATCATGAATTATTTTAATTTCAGGCATATAGATCGGGAAATTCTAGTCAAACCACGAGGGAGAAAGGTTTTTGTAAGTTGTTCAAGATGGTTTTCTTCACCAATTGACCAAGGAACATATTAAGAACAATGCTATTCTAGATGTATTGTTAACTTCTAATATAGAAATTGTTGAGAGGGTGGAAATTGGAAACATCTAGGTGCAAGTGATCATTGCTCTATTAGGTTTGATGATTTGCTGCATATGAAAATCGGGAATAATGATATTTAATTACAAATTTCAAAAAAGCAAATTTTAAAGGAATGCGACAAGAATTATCTGTTGTGATATAGGCATCTAAGTTATTTGGAGACACTAATCAAATGTGAAATTTTTAAGGATAAATTTTTAAATATTCAAAATAAACTTATCTTGTATCTGATGATTGAGATGGTTGAGTTATTAAATTCTACTTTTACTTCAGTTTTTACTAATGAAGATTTAAGCAGTATTCCTCATCTTGAATAGTTGATAGTTAAACATGGAATTTATGTTCAAACGTTATTTGTGAAATTAGACCAATCCATGAAAGTAGCAAACGTTAGGGAAGATACAAATTAACTCGTTATCATTACCTGGATTGGGTTTGGTGTTATTTTTAACAAATAATTCAAAAGAGCCCGCTCAACAATAGAATGCTACAACACTAAATTTTGTGTTATTTATATTTATTTGATTTCGCGCGAAGCTATTGAAGGGCTATCTTCGCTAACTGTCCCTAATTTCAAAGTGATAAACTATAGATTATACCAACAAAATTCTGCAATATCGTTTCTTCTCAGTTACTTTCATCAATGAAATATTTTATCATGAATAAACTGGAATTGTCTCCAATATTTATCAAGTTTCGTTAAGAACGTTTACGTGCGTCTAATTTATTGATTATAGGGTAATTGAAGAATGCCGCATCATTAGTGTTTGGCATTTTTTCTTTTTATATTAGTCTCGTAAGAACACAACCATTTTTAGTTAACTGAAAATACTATAGAAGAAGAAAACAAACATATTCTGCTTAATTTCTCTATGCCAGTCTCAGATTTTAATAAATAAATAGTTTTAAAGCAAAATAATTTGAATTTAATTATATTTTATTTCACGAGATTGCGCCACAAGATGATGAAGTATATACGTATCTGACTAAACTTATATCTATTATAATTCATGCTTTTTTGCTTTATCTAATAGTTTATAAATTATTCCAACTATTTTAACGTTAAATATCTGTCAATTTCACAATGAATTTTGGAATTTGAAAGTAATTTGGCTGCTTCATACATAAAATATAAGAAGAAGAAACTTGAATTTATGTGATCGTTCATACAACAGGAAAATAAAATAAAACGTATATATATATTTAGTCATCAGTTCTAGTATTACTTAAATGCATTTTTTCTTGAAATGAGACCACTTTAGTATTAATATATTAAAATCAATTAATAGAATTGTATTCTATTTGTTTGTTATTAATATTCAACTGCGAATTAGGGAGACATGTTTGCGTTGGTTCTTGTCATGACATAAAAGACTGTTTGGTTTAGATATTAGTGATTAATTAATTTTTGTGGGTGAATATTTTATCATTGTTTAGTTTTTGTTATAATAAGAGTTAAAAGCAGATGATTATAGAAAGTTTTGTTAATAATTCATTGACGTCGAGAATATAGAAAGCGGTCAGACGATTAAGTGATAGATACAAATAGCGTGAGACGAGCGGGAACAACAGACAGATAATAGCAAAAAGGAATAAAGTTGGTGTGAAGTTAACTACCGTAGAAGTGATAGGTCTAACAATTGACATAGGCCTAACGTTTAATATGTTAGTGAAACTAACAGTAGAAAAGAAGATAAGAAAAATAATTTTATTCAGTCAAAGCGCGGTTCTAAATAACTGAATCAGCCTGAATGCACTTTGACAAAAGGAACAGAGGATCTTCCAAGGAAAAGACCAAACGATTACGGTGACTCGCGCCACAATTGTAAGTAAATCACAGAGAATACTAGTGCGATAGAAATAGATTAGATAGTTTGGATTGTCAACCGAAATTCTAAAGTAATGGAATAGGCCTAAGTGGATATTTGACAAGAAGGAGAGAACTAAATATATAGTATTTATGATATGTCCATAATATATATAGTACTGAATAATTTATTTTACATACATTAACTTGTTTTGAATATATATATATATTATTTTGAAAACAAGTGAAATGCGTGCTGTTTATTCATCGTTGAATTTGTCGCTAACAAGTCACAGACACCTACTGTAGAAGAATCCTAAGCCTAACAAAAGCATAGCATATATTTACACTATTAGGAATTTAACTAACAGCTTTTCTATTTGACAACTGGCAAAAAGGAAAGTTATATAATTTTAATTTCTAACAGTTCCCAAATAAAGCTTTCCAATATTTTTTATTAAATCCTGAATAGACTTGAACTACTTGTGATATCCGGAATTCAAACTGCCCACCAGCGTGCCGAAGTCGCACTAGTTTTCAGACTATGAGGGAGTAAAACCCACACACTCCAAACCATAATTTCACACGGTAGTTACTATACATGTTAGGCAATGCAATATCTGCTTCCTAACTTCTATCAAGCAGTTTTTCCGCGGTTTGTGCGAGTTTTATTGATAGAGATGGCCGAGGAAGGTTTAACAAAGCTTACTTGCTGCTGTAAGGTGTCTAACTGCGGTACCTGCCCGAACAAGGCCTCATCTACTATTTTGTGCAAGAGAAACACACAAACCACTAAACTCTTCATCTTCAGGTGACTGCTTTAGGCAATAAAATGTGTTCTGTTAGGAAAACAAATTAAGCTATTTACCTGATATATATTTTGTTCTAGCTTGAATACTGGTAACCGTGACACCTCTGTGACCTAATTTGGTCTCATTGACTTACGGACTGAGTGTTAAGCACAAAGCTACGCAATGGGCTATCTGTGCTGTACGTCAAAAATCACAAGTCTTAGTTACACATCACCATTATAAGAAGCCTAACTGTGTTTCTTTGGTTTGCTGACCCAAGATGTGCTATAATAAGAAAAAAAAAGATACACGTGAAACAAAATAATATAATCATTAGCCCAAAAGAAACGTGGAATATAATTTCAATATTTAATTTGTATACATAATTTGCAGCTCTAAGCTGACTGTCATATTTTGGTCTGATTAGGAGGCACATATAAATAAAAGTTGCAAAAATATCTAAATTTGAAGCCCCTTTGAGATTGAGGCCCTGGTCAAATGGCCCTCCTGGCACATTTAACGGACCCTAGCTATGCTAACCACGAGTTTCGAATCTCGGTTTTAACTATGTGAGCACTTAGACTTACCACTGAGCCGCTAGGGGCTAAACAGTAGGTTCGCTGTAAAATATCAAATAATAATGCCATAAAATTATTCACACACCTATAATATTTTAGGTTACTATATGATGAATTAAAAAAGACTCAAAAACTCCAGAAATATTATACAGCTTATCAACAATTTTAAGGCTGTTTTTTTTTTTTAAACAATTATTCTTACTCAGCTATCATTAATTTTGCTCAACCCTTCTAGTTACATCTCATGGCTGATAAGAGGGCGTAACTCTCTAGTGGTCTGCCAACCTTCGGCTGGAATGAAATAACATTTGTACATACATACATAATTTTTATTTACAACACTGACATTTTTATGATCTTAAAACTTTTCATTCAAAGATTAATAAAATCCTTTAAGTCGGGTCACAAATAATAAATAAAAGCATAAAAGAACATTTACTTCATGTATTATGTACATGTCTAACTCCTATGATGTTATCTACATGTTTGATTTTTATGGAAATTTGAAACTTGAAAACCACATTGAAATCATAAACTTAATCGTTCATTTTCTTTCGCTGTATCGCATTGTTTTTTTTGTATATATTCTATTCTAACTCTAGTTAATAAACTACAAAGGTGATCTCTTGCACAAGGCAAGTCATATTTTCCCTTTTCTTATCAAACAGGTTTGGTTAATACCTAAAAGTTGGGGGCCGGCATGGCCAGGTGGTTAGGGCGCTCGACACGCAATCTGAGGGTCGCGGGTTCGAATCTGCATCCCACCAAACATGCTCGCCCTTTCAGCCGTGGGGGCGTTATAATGTGACGGTCAATCTCACTACTCGTTGGCGGTGGGTGGAGATGACTAGCTGCCTTCCCTCTAGTCTTACACTGCTAAATTAGGGACGGCTAGCGCGGATAGCCTTCGTGTAGCTTTGCGCGAAATTCAAATCAAACCTAAAAGTTGAAAATTATGTTATTTGGTGAACTTCCTAATCAATGTAAAACAAATACAGAATATGGTAAAATGCTGTTATTGTTGTCGTTTTAAGCGCAAAGCCATACAATGGGCTAGTTGCACTTTGTACTTCGCGGAGAATCGAACCCCAGATTTTATCGTTGTAAGTCCGTAAACTTACTGGTCACCCACTGGAGGTCAGACAAAGGTAAGTCCTTAAATATTTACAATTAATCTAGTAATGTGCCGACGCAAAATAATGAAAATTTGATTTAGTTTGGGATAAAGCAATTATTAATCCCGATCACATACATCTACTGTAATTATCAGTAATATTTGGTTTTGTCCCATTCTATCATTTTGCCGTCAATTAAATTTCTTTTGACACACTTATAACGAAACAGGCCCGGC